>NW_003546325.1:24156-64873 GCF_000090795.2 Amphimedon queenslandica | reverse complement strand
AAGACACTACCAATCCTCAACTCACATCTTTCAGTGTCAATATGAATCCAGGACAACCGATTGTCCTCACGTTTTCTGAGCCAATACTTGCCTCATCACTAAACCTTGAGGAATTCTTGCTACAAAATCATGAGACATCTCCTACTAGAATATTCAATCTCTCTAGCATTGCTCAGCCAATCACAGAAAACTCTGCTGTAATCACAATCTACCTCAACTTTGATGTGAGGGAAAGCATATTAACATTCACAGACATTGCTACATCTACATCAAATACATACATCAAAGTAGCCAGCACTGCTGCTACTGACACTGTTGATAGACCATTAGTTGCTGCTACTATACAAGCTTCCAGTGTTATTAGTGGCAATCTACCACCATCTGTGAGTCAGTTTAACTTTGATATGAACACTGGAACTATTACACTCAATTTTGACAAAACTGTAGTAGGAACAACATTGAACTTTAATTATTTCTCATTACAAGACACGGCTGATTCACCAAATGCTGTATTTAATTTCAGTGGCACAAGAACTGCCAATGATGTCAATGAGTTCAATCAGATCACCTTACTCTCTGTGAGCCTTTACTTTGAAGATCTCAATAGCATTAAAGAAACCTTGCTCTGTGATAGTCAAAGTGACTGCTTCTTGGCTTATGCTGATGGAGCATTTGCTGATACATTTGAACTGAATGCACTCAATAGCTCCAAGCAAGTTACAAACTTTGTATCTGATTCAGTTGCACCAGTACTCCAATCATTTGTGAGTTTTGATATCTCATCAGGACAATTGCAGCTGTCATTCAACGAACCAGTAAATGCCTCATCATTTGATGCTGAAAGGTTTCAACTTCGATCACTATTTTCTTCAGATTCACTCAGTGTTTATACATTGACTGGTGGATCAGCTACTGCAAGTGGTAACACTCTTAGCATACAACTTTCCTCAGAAGATCTAGCTGCCATACAAATTGATAATGATATTTGTAGCTGGAGAGGAAACTGTTACATTTCTGTCACATTTGATGCTATTCGAGATCCAGCTGATAATCCTGTTGCTACCACATCTCAGGCATCACTCATAGTACAGACATATATCACTGACTCTGCCCATCCATCACTTGAGAACTATACTCTTAATTTGAACACTAACACACTCTTCCTTACATTTTCAGAAGCAGTTGACATCAGCACTTACACTGGGTCAGGTATATCTCTACTGCCCAGTAATGAGTCAACTGATTTAACCACACTTACATCCAGCACAGCCACTGGCTCATCAGGTACTATCATCACAGTATCACTCACACCAGCTGAAGCTAATGCTCTTAAGAGCAGTGAATTAATAACAACTGGTACCATTTTCCTTACCATGACCAATAATACCATTAGAGATCTCTCCTTGTCACCAAATCTGGTTTCTCCAATAACTAATGATGATCCTTTACAAGGAGTGTACATACCTGATGGCTTACAGCCAGTCTTTAATGGATTCAGTTTAGATCTCAATGAAGATACACTATCACTCACTTTCAATGAACCTATTGACCTCACTCGCTTATCAATTCCAAATATGAGACTTGTAGCTTCACCTTCACCAGTAGCAGCATCTATACCACTCACAACCAGCACTGTTCTCTCTGACAGTATCACTGATACTCACGTCATTACTATATCTCTCTCACCTGAAGATGCTCTAGCTATTAAAGGTCCTAGTGTAGTAGCTAATGATGCTAGCAGTACATATATTAGGATATCACCAGATACTGCATATGATACAACTGGTAATGGTAACACTGCCGAATATGGACCAGTTAGAGTACAGACCTATGTACCAGATACTACCAAAGCCACACTCTCTAGCTTCAGACTTGACATGACTAGTGGTACACTCTACCTCACATTCAATGATATCATTGACACATCAACATTCTATCCTCCTGGAGTTATACTCCAATCCTCCGATATGAGGGAAGATGGGTCTTACTATAGACTTACCAATGCTAGTACCACCCCATCCATATTTGGTTATGAAATGATCATATCTCTCTCCTCTGATTTGTATGGCATTAAGTCTGTTGGGTCTGTGGGTAACTCTATCAATACAACATACATCACATTACAAGCTGATACAGTTGATGACTCCTTTGATGAGGACATTGTTGCTGTTACTGATGGCAAAGCTATCATAGCTAGTGATGTGACTCCAGACGTAACAAGACCATCACTCGAGAGCTTCAGTCTTGATGTCAATACTGGAGAGCTTACACTAACATTTGATGATGTCATTAGTCCTCAAATGTTTGATGTCTCTGGCATTACCATACAAAACAATGCCAATATCTCTGAAGGTGACAGCTATACACTAACAACTGATACAACATTCACTAGACTTGGAACTGGATTCAGAGTCTTGGTTACTTTTGCCTATGATGACTTCAATGGCATCAAGTCACTACTTCAAAGAGGTGCCATAGCCAACAATACATTCATTAGTATCACAGAAGACACTGCTACAGACTCTGCCTTTAATCCAGTGATACCAATATTCTCTACATCAGCACAAGCTGCTTCAAGTCTTACACCAGATGATATCCGACCAACACTTCTTAACTTTAATCTTGATCTCAATCAAGCAACATTGACACTAACATTCTCTGAGACCGTTGATATCAACGCAGTTGATATAACTGGTATCACTCTACAGGACACTAGTGGTGAGAATATAACAGTCAGTCTCCCATTAGCATCAGGAGTCTTGTACACTACACAGCATTCATTCATAGTCACCATTGGTTTGGTTGATACTGACTTTGCACTTGTTTCCAGTTCACCAAGCATTGGGACAACCATCAATAATACATACCTAGCTCTGGCTGCTAGATCATTCAGTGATACAAGTGGTAATCGTGTCATTCCTATTCCTACCAGTTCTGCATTACAAGCTCAATCTATCACTAATGACACCACTGCCCCTGAACTAGTCAGATATGACTTTAGTCTTGATGCCGGTACCATTTTCCTTACATTCACGGAAGCTGTTGATTTGACTAGTCTAAATGCATCACAGCTAACAATACAACAGTTTCAGAATTCCTCTTTAGGAGGTGAAACTCTGACCCTCTCAGGAGGTGAGTCTTACTTTGTTTCACCAAAAGTAGTTGCTGTAAAACTCCTCAATTCTGACCTCAATATTATAAAAGAGTCAGGGGTACTAGCTGCCAGTGAATCCAGTACATACATATCATTTACCTCTAGTCTCTTCACTGACTACAGTGATAACCAGATCAGTCCATTGTCACCAGAACAAGGACTTAGAGCTACTAACTATATACCTGACACTAGCTCACCAATCGTTACTGCATATAGCATTGACTTTGATAACATGACAATCACTGTGTCATTTGATGAACTAATTGATGCAACTTCAATAGATATAGCAAGTGGTACTCAGGGCCTGTTCTTCCAGAACTCTCTCACTGCTCCTGATTCACAAATTTCACTTAATTCCAGCACAATTGAAGTCCTTGATAACTTTACATTTATCATTAGACTCAGTAGTGATGATATGAATGATCTCAAAGCACAGCCAGGGTTTGGCCTATTCAATACCACATTTATTAATATATCAAGAGACTTTGTACGGGACATCTATGGTAATGGATTGGACCCTCAAGTCTCAGAAGTGACCAGTATTAACCCTGACACTGTTAATCCTCGATTGACTGAGTTCTCTGTTGATCTTGATGCTGGCAACCTATTACTAACATTCACTGAAACAGTCAATGCACAATCACTCAATACTACAGCCATACTACTACAAAATGGACTGGTGGGCTCTACACAATATCACAGACTGTCATCAGATGCCACACCAATATCAGCTAATGGTCCTGTAGTAGTGGTTGAGCTATCGTCATATGATCTTACTCAACTGCAGAGTATGATGCAACTAGCTACTAATACCTCTAATACATTCCTCATAATGTCAAGCAATGCTATTGATGATATCTATGGTAATCCAAGTGATCCTGTCATAATGGCTGAAAGAGCTAGTGATCTATTCACTGATATGACCAGGCCTCGTTTGCTCGCCTTTGATTTGAATTTGAGTGATAACACCTTAACACTCTCATATTCAGAAACAGTTAGTCTTCAGTCATTCAATCCTCAGTCACTAACACTGCTCAATCATGTATTAAACTCCACAGTGCTCATTCCACTGACTGGTGGAGATGTTATAACTACTGCTAACAGTGACACTATAGTATTGAAATTAGACCTGGATGATCTTTCATCACTGAAGACTAATCCAGATATTGGTCAAGTCCCCAGTCAAACATTCCTTTCAGCAACTGAAGGTTCTGCTTTTGATCTGTATGGTTTCAATGCTACTGCACTGTCTCCTATACGTGTCACATCTCTAGTTCAAGACACTGTCCCACCACAGCTTCTCTCATTTGATCTAAGTCTTGTCAATAATTCTATCACTCTCACATTTGATGAACCAGTCAATTTCACATCATTTGATGAGTTGGCAATTACCCTTCAAAATTCAGCATATAATGCAACAAGGACTCTACCTTTAACTGGAGGAGTATCAACACTTGATAAAGACTATGTGATTACTCTAGAATTCAATCCTACTGATCTGTTTGACCTTAACATAGAGACTGATCTCTGCTCTAATTCTACTAACTGTTACATCACAGCATTGACTGGTCTAATAACAGATGTGTCTGGTAATGAATACACTGAAGATCCAACTCCATTGCCAGTTACTTCATTTGTCACTGATACCACGCGTCCCTTCCTCCTCAAATTTGATTATCTTGATTTAGACGAGGGAGTAATGAGACTCAATATATCTGAACCTCTCAATCCTGCACTGGTAGTATTTAATGAGCTAAGGCTTCAAAACTCACCAGACTCTTCAGTAGGATCACTAACACTCAGTGGTGGGTCTGCTAGAATAACAGGCAGTGCCCTGGATATAACACTGACCAGGAGTGATCTAGATTCCCTGAAAGCTGATACTGCTCTTTGTACCATTCATATAATTTGTTGGGTGTACTTTACAAGTGATTTTGCTGCTGATGTTTCAAGTAATCCAATCATAGAGCCTACACTTAGTTTTGCTGCGCCAATTGCCCAAGTTGGTGTAGGTAACATCATTGCTGATAGCAGCCCTCCTGAAGTGATTGGATTTGACATCAATTTCAACAACAATACACTAACAATTGAATTCGATGAAACTGTCTCGGCCTCCTCTTTCAATGTAGAGGACATTACATTCAGCAACAATGACAGCTCTGCCACATACACAATACAAGCTAGTGACTCTGCATCTGTCACTACTAGTACCAACTCACCATTTATACAAGTGACCATCCCTGACTCTCTCATTAACAAAATCAAATCAACATGTCAAGATGATACAGATTATACCACTTGTCTTGGAATCAGTCAAGACTCTACTTACATTCTCTTTACTGATGGCCTTGTCACTGATCCTATTCCTAATACGTATGTTGGTTCTTCAGAGCCAGTACAAGTTAGAAACTTTGTCACTGATACAGAGCCTCCATCACTGGAGTCCTTTGAAAGTTTGAACTTAAATGACTTCAGCTTGATTGTTAAATTCACAGAGCCAGTTATACTACCAATCAACCTGTCTTACTTTACCCTTCAATCCCAATCAGCTACTGGTAATCAAGTGCCTCTCTCTAATGCAGTCAGTTCAGAATATGCTGATATAGCTAATGATAAAAGCAGAATAAAGTTTACACTCTCTAGAGATGACATAACCTCCATCAAACTAGGACCAGGAGCTGGAAAATCTGAAGCAGAATCACATATATTTGTAGCTGGAGGAGCAGCAAGTGACTTCTCTGGTTTATCTTCCCTACCTCGAAACAGTAGCAATGCCTTAAGAGTATCATCATTTACTAGTGATACCATTAATCCATCACTTACAAACTTCAGTATAGATCTTAACACTGGATACATGTCACTAACATTCAATGATGTGGTTGATGTTAGCAGACTGAACCCCATTAGGATTACCCTAAGAAGTAATCTAACTGATACTCCATCTGATAGCATCTACACACTAACTGGTGGCACATCTCCTAGTGATGATGGATTTATTATCAATCTCAGATTCTCTGATACTGATCTCAATCAAATCAAATCATTAACAGCACTAGCTGTTAATGATACCACCACGTACATCACAATAACACCAGACACCATTGAAGATGTATTTACTAATGCAGTTAATAGAGTTTCTACAACTGATGCTCTAGCTGCTGGTTCTATCACACCAGATACTACACGACCTACACTTGACGATTTTACTGTTGATCTACATAATGAAAATCTCATCCTACTCTTCTCTGAAGTAATTGATGTCCTTTCATTGGATGTCACACAGATAACTCTTCAAAATTCTGCCCTTCAGAGTACCTTTACAACATCCTTTACTCTAACTGGTGGAATAATACTTGCTGGTGAGTTTGCTCGCTCAGTGACTATCAATTTCACAGATGTTGACTTAAATGAGATTAAGCGTCTTCATGATCTGGCTACAGATTTAACTGATTCATATATCTCTATCACTAGCGCCCTGGTTAGAGATACAGCTAATAATCCTGTAGTACCAATATCCTCACATGAAGCTCTCAATGCATCAGTAGTGAGACCAGATCTTCAACCACCTCAACTAATATCCTTCACACTCAATATAGATAATGGTTTACTGGTCTTTACATTTGATGAAACAGTCAATTCTACAACACTCAATGTATCCAGCATTATCATCCAGAACAGCTTCACATCAAGTGGCTCTGAGTCATATTACACACTAACTGATGGGTCTGTATCAACAAGCACATCAGACCTTGATGGTGATCATGTTCTTCTTGTTAATATCTCTAATGATGACCTCAATGAGTTAAAGGCCAGACTCACTCTAGCTACAGGCATTTCTGATACCTTTATAAGATTCTTAGAAGATGGTGTGTCTGATAATAGTGGTAATGGTATTGCTCAGATTAGAAATGGCGAAGCTATCAAAGCCACTAATTATTCAGTTGATAATACAGCACCATCTCTTCTAGGATTTGACATCAACCTGACTGATGACACCATCACACTCACATTCACTGAAACTGTATTACCAGACTCTTTCACTCCATCAGCACTGACAATCCTCAGCAATACATCTAGTGACATTGAGCTTCAATTAACAACTAGCAATGTATCATCAAGCATAGGACCTGTGCTAGTCATTCAGCTTAGTCCTCAAGATTCAATCGCTATTAAATCTGAACTCAATCTTGCTTCTAATATTAACAATACCTACATATCATTCAATGAGACACTGATAACAGATGCAGTCTCTATATCTGTTATTCCAATACCACCAGAATCAGCAGTAATAGCCAATAGCTATGAAAAAGATACACTACCACCATCTTTACTCTGTACTACTCTCAATATGAATGATGGGCTATTGAGCCTCTCATTTGATGAACCAGTTGATCCAAATAGCATCAATGCCTCACACTTTACAATACTGAGCTCTAACAGTACATATACACTCACTGGTGGACAAACTAGCAGCAGTCCAGGAACAGTTATTCAATATCAACTAAAGAGACAAGATATTAATGCCATCAAAGAAGACCTGCTGCTAGCTCGGGGCAATGACTCAACCTTCTTTACCTTTACTCCATCTTTCATCACCGACACATCTGGTGTAGAGGTGGTACCTCAAGACACAGTACAAGTGTGTCAGTACATTCATGACACACAAAGCCCTGAGATTGATTCATTTGATGTCATTATGGTTAATGGTGATCTGCCATTGATTGTCAGACTCCACTTCACTGAAGCAATCAACATCAGTACATTTGATTCCAGATCAATCACACTACTCAGCTCATCAGATGCCAATGCAGATGACACCATTTCATACACACTGAACTCTGGCAGTTTTGTTATGGAGAATACAGCAGATTTGGATGTGATAACAACCGAGTTTGATTTCTCTGGATTGAGACTCCATCCTCCAATACTGGAATCCATTAACAGTACATACCTGTTTGTGCCAGCCTCTGCATTCTATGACATTGAGGGTAATCCAGGCATTGGGATTAATAGCAGTGCTGCTCTCAAAGTATCTACACTTGATGTTGACCTAACTGCTCCCGATCTACTTGAATTCAATCTGGATCTAAATGTAGGCGTGATAACACTTACATTCAATCAGGCACTTGATCCCAGCACTGCAAATTTCACTTTACTGACATTGCAAAATGATGCCATCAACAGCACATCCTCATACACACTAACTGCTGGTAATGCTACCTTTTTAGATCCTGACAATACCAAAGTTATACTAGTGACCATTGATCAAACTGACTTGAATGTAATCAAGTTTAACAGAGAGCTTGCTACATCAAAGGACACAACATACATATCAGCTCTGAGCAGTTTCATCAAGGGAGACACAGGCACACCATCCTCTCTAGTACCAACTAATAGAGCTGTACCTGTCACACAGTTCACTCCTGATTTCTCACGTCCTAGACTAGTATCATATGATGTATACATCAACTCAATGATGGTCATACTAACATTCTCTGAGTCTGTACGTCTCTCATCGTTTGAGCCTCAACAAATCACTTTCCAAAATGACAACTCCAATCCAACAAGTACTTACAAACTAACTGGAGGAAGCTCATCACAGACTATCAATAATATCATTGTGCTACATTTAACTGAAATCGATGAAAATGCTATCAAAGCATTTGATGACCTCTTAACTGAATTTAATGACACATTCCTCTCAGCAACAGCTCAACTGGTTGAGGATACTACAGGTAATGCTATGGAGCCTGTGAGGGACAGTAATGCACTACAAGTCACATATTATGGCATGGATGCTGATCAACCTTACTTGGAATCCTTCAGCCTTGACTTGAGTTTGGAAAGACTTACACTATCATTCAATGAGACTGTCAACCCCCTCACTATTGATGTTAGCTCCATCACTCTGTATGAATCTCCTGATAATGACTCTATAAGCTATAATCTTGTCTCTGGATACCCAATTGGTACAAGCTTATCAGCTCAAGTTGTCATTCAGCTAAGTAGAGAAGATGCAAGTCTAATCAAATCCCTCTCACTTTGCTCGAACACTAGTAACTGTTACTTAACACATACATCAGAGCTAGTTGATGATGTTATACAAATGTCTGTTATTGAGCGTGACATCACTGATGCTTTACAGGCATCCTCAGTGCTTTCTGACAGTGTCTCACCAACACTACTCAGTTTTGATATTGATATGGATCAAGGCTCACTCACTCTCTCCTTCTCTGAGATTGTTGACATCTCAACACTCAATTTCTCTGCCATTCGTCTTCAGACATTCTTCTCCCAGCCTTACACTTCAGTGGACCTTACTAATGGCTCACTAATAACTCAGAGTGATAGTCTGAATGTTACATTCTCACTGGACAGTTTAGATCTAATTGCTATTCAAAGGACTGCTCAGCTCTGCTCTACACGTGGTACATGCTACATTACTCTATCATCAAGTCTTGTAAAAGATTTAGCTGGTAATGCTGTTCAGTCTATAACTGATGGACCACCTGGTAAAGTATCAACTGGTTACATACCAGACACTACTGATCCTAATCTAACTGGTTTCACACTCGATCTTAACTCAAATCAGCTTCTCCTGACATTCGATGAAGCAGTTGATCCTACATCATTCCAGGCTACTGGTGTTTCTATACAGAGCACTTTGAACATCAATGACAATGGCACAAGTATTGTTAATCTAAGCAGTGCTAGTACACCAGTAGATGGTAACAGTGATGTATTGATTATTAATCTCTCAAGGAAAGACAGAGATGCTATCAAATCTTCTTTCTATGCTACTGATGTTAACAATACATTCATTACACTCTCAACCAACTCACTCAGTGATACATCATTAAGCCCCAATCCAGTCTCTGAGATTAATAATACTCACGCCTTCCAAGCTAGCAATGTCATAACTGACAGAACCCCACCATTATTGGAAGAATTTTCACTAAATCTTGATGATGGAACTTTATTGTTAACATTCACTGAGCCAGTTTCCTTTAACTCATTCGATCATACACTAGTTGATCTTCTCTCAGAACCTGATTCCACATACCCATTCACTCTCTCTGGTGCCACTGTACATGTTAATGACATGTATGCTGGTAGCAGTGTTTTGACAGTCTCACTGGAGCCAGAGGATGTACAGTACATTAAATTTAACACAAGCCTGGGTACAAGCACATCTAACACTTACCTCAGACTGTACACAGAAGCAGTAGCAGATACAACAGGAAATTCATACAATACCACATCCACCACTGAAGCTAGTCAAGTTATTTTGGATACAACATCAGCAAGCCTGATTGAATTCACATTCAATACTAATACAGGACAATTGAACCTCACATTCAATGATGTGGTAATATTCAACAGTTTCAATCCTGATGCCATCACCTTCCAGAATGCACCACTAGCCAGCCCTGGAAAATCCCTTACCCTCACAACATATTCCAGTATAAATACACTTGACCACTACACCATTATTGTCGTACTGGACATACTTGAACTTATTCAACTGAAGACCATTGAAGGAATAGCTAGTGATGTCAATGACACATACCTAACAATGGGAGCACATGCTATTAGAGATCATAACAATAACGATGTTCTTGCTATTACTGATGGCAATGGATTACAAGCCTCTGATGTAATACCTGATAACCTATCACCAGATATTAGTGGCTTTAAGCTTGATCTCAATACTGGCATACTCTCAATTACATTCACTGATACTATCAAACAGGATACCTTCAATGTACGAGAAATTACACTTCAATCAGCATCAAGCAATGATACAGATAATTACATCACACTTAATGGAGCTAATTACGTTGCAAGGTAATTATATTTTTAATATTAATATTACTTGTACATTAATTTGAATATTTCATTTAATTATTATTGATGATAAAAAATTATTATTTTATACATTACTATTATTTCATTTCTCCTTATCAATAGGTCGACAGAGTCTGCTGCTGTGCTAAATATTGCAATCACAGATGATGACTTGAACGCCATCAAGAAAAACCCATATCTTGCTACATCAACCAGTAACACATGGTTATCAATCACCAGTGCTGCTGCTGAAGATGCTGCATCCAATCCACTAACTCCCATCCCAGCCAATGCTGCTAGACAAGCTGACAATTTCACTGATGACACTAATAGACCTTCACTTCTCTCCTTCCAACTGGATCTAAACAATGGCTACTTATACTTAACATTCAATGAAACAATACAAGCTTCATCATACACAGCTAGTGGACTATTGCTACAGAATATTGGAGAGAAGGAGCCAGGCTCATTTGAATATAGACTCACTGGTGGCATGATATTAGGAGAGAATGGAACTGATATTACAATCTTACTTTCTCCTGATGATCTCAATACACTCAAATCGATGCCAAATCTTGCAACCAAAAAGTCAAACACATTTGTTTCTATTAACAGTACATTGTTCACTGATATGCGTGGCAATCCTGTGGTCAATATAGATCAGGCTAATGCTCAGAGAGCAGTTGAAGTATATCCTGATGTGACATCGCCTGTCCTAGAAGAGTTTGTTGTTGATATGAATCAGGGTGTCCTCAATCTAACATTCTCAGAGTATGTGGATCCATCAACTTACACTCCATCACAAATTAAACTTCAAAGCAGCTCTGATGATGACACAATATCTGTAACACTAACAGGTGGAAGTGTTGAGAGCAATCTCAACATCTTTACTATCACTCTCAATAATCCTGACCTGTTCAACATTCAGAAACTACCTGATTTAGCTATTAATCCTTCCAATACATACATATCAATTACGGAAGATTTTATTCAAGATGCTTCCAGTAGGAGAGTCAATGCTACAGTCCAAAGAGCTGAGAATGTCGTTGATGATATAACTCCTCCTCTTCTTACTGACTATGTTCTTGATCTTGACTCACCTCAGCGGCTTCACCTAACATTCAATGAAGTTGTTAATGTCAGCACTTTCCTAATCGAATACTTCTATCTTCAAGAATCTTCAAATGATAGCAATTCTACCCTATTCCTCAATACGTCATCAGTTCTTGGAACCAATGACTACACAGTCACAATATCAATCAGTGATGCTGATAAAGAGAGGCTTGACTTGGATTATGATCTTGCAGTAAATGAAAACTCTACCTACCTTAACATCATCACTGGTGGGCTACAAGATATGAGCGATAATGCTATAATAGAAAGAGATGAGTCTCAAAAGGTCAGTCAGTTTATCCCTGACACTACAGGACCTCAACTTAGATCATTCAGACTTAATCTCGACTCTGGCACTATATTGCTCTCATTTTCAGAGGCTGTCATACCAACAACCTTCAATATCTCTAATATTAAAATTAGTGCTTCTCCCAATGAAATGTCACTGGCAATGTTTGAGTATAACATCATGCACACTCCTAGACCAGATGGAATACCTAGATCAGTGATGAATATCCCACTTGATAATGCCGACTTGAACCGACTCAAATCCGAACCACTCCTAACACTCAACCAAAGCTTTGTATTCATAACATATGTTGGTAATACCATTGAGGATGTATACAATAACATTGGTCCTGCTTTAGACTCACCATTGCCAGCTGATGCTGTCATGTTTGACATCACAGGCCCAGTTTTGCTTTCCTTTGATTTGGATATGAATACCAATAAGCTAACACTTAGTTTCTCTGAGACTGTTAATATCTCATCCTTTGATATCTCTCAAATAACAATACAAAACAATTCCTCCAATCCCAACTTTGCTGTCACACTGGCACCAGAGAACAGTACAGTTGAAGTCAGCGATCTATCAACTGTGGTCATCGACCTTTCAAGATCTGATGCTAATGCTATCAAAGCACTACAAAATCTTGCTACTAGTATCAACAACACATACGTGCACATCACTAACTCATTAGTTGATGATATATCTGGAAATAACAACTATGAAAGGACACTAAGAGTCTCAGATTATGAACCAGATACTACAGAACTAAAGTTCTTGAGATTTGATCTGAACTTAACTAGCAATGTATTGAGTCTCTTCTTTGATGAACCAGTTGATATTAGCACTTTTGATGTCACTGACATTGTCCTATCTAATCCTGCCTACCCATCAGTTGCCTTTAATTTCAGTAGAGCAACACTACCATTAAACAACACACCTGATGTCAGGATTGAGCTGCTACAGACAGATGTTAATAGACTGAACACATTACCTATATGTACTTCATCCACTGACTGCTATCTTAGTTTCACAACTGACCTTTCCGATGATACAGCTGGTAGCATAATTCAGTTGCCATCACTACCAGTTCGTGTCAATGATTTCTACACTGATACCATTAGTCCTTATCTTGTTGATTTCTACTCCATTGATCTTGATGAAGGTCTACTGACTCTTACATTCTCTGAGACAGTTGATGTTGATTCTATCAATCTTACATCACTCAGTCTTCATGAATGGTACACTGATCCTACAATTAGTGTACCTCTTACTGGTGGAGAAGTACTAACAACTGATGGACCAGAAGTCACTATCCAACTAACAAACACTGACTTGAATTCTATCAAGTATAACATAGATGCACTCTGTTACGCCAGACAGGCCTGTTGGGTTCAAATTACTGATAGCTTTATAAGAGATCCATTCAATAACTCTATTGTACCTGTTGCTAGTGCATCAACATTCAATGAACAGTATCATTCTACATTACATACACGTGATGATACTCCTCCTCTTCTCACTAACTATACACTTGACATGAACAGTACAACGGTCTCACTTACATTCAATGAAGTTGTTCGACTCTCCAGTTTCTCACCATCAGTTGCAGTCTTCCAAGACAGCTTCAATGCATCTTCTACAGTACCACTAACAGGAGGAACACCAATAACAACTGGACTCAATACAGTTGTACTATTTACTCTTAGTCCAACTGATGTAATCAGTCTACAATCAGACCTCCTAGTGGCAGCTGATCTCAACAGTACTTGGTTAACATTCACAAGCAGCTTCATTTCTGATGTATCTGGCATCCCAATTGATGCAGCGATCAATGATAACTCATCAATACAAGCAGATGAGTATATACGTGATTACATACGACCAACTGTTGTTAGGTTCTCACAACTCTCATTACAAAACAATGAGTTCACAGTAGTGTTCTCTGAGCCAGTACTACCTCAGACATATCAGGCCTCTAGGTTCACACTAAGATCACAAGCTTATGGAGGAGAAGAGTATGTATTCACTAGTGGAACCCCACGACATGGAGACAATACTTACACTGTTGTTGTTGATTTTACAGATGATGCTCCTAATATAAAGAAAAACTTTAACCTTGGAACAGACGACATGGATACATATATTGAAATCAGTGATGGAGCTATAACTGACTCAGCTGGTAATCTTCTCATTGGAACAAAGAATAGCTCAGGACTACCTGTTGCTATACAGGTTGAGGCCTTTACACCAGATTTACAGGTAACAGAATTAGAGAGTTTCTCTTTTGATCTGGACAGTGGCTTTGTTTCACTAACATTTGATGATGTAGTCAACCCAGCTACCTTTATGGCTAATGAAATAACATTGTATGAGAGTGAATTTGATTCATTACCTGAAAATCAATACCAACTAACTGAAGGTACAACAAACAGTCCTGTGGGCTTCATCATTGACTTCTACATAACAAAAACAGACCTTGATGAGATTAAGAAGAGAGATCAATTAGCCATTAGTGCTAATACAACTTACTTTAGTCTCTCAGGAGTTGTAATATTCCAGCCTGGTGGTGTGAGTAATTTAGCTGGCATATTAGGCACTAGTAACTATACTGCTGACACCACTCCACCTGTTCTTAATAACTTCACCTATAATGCACACACTGGTGCGCTATCACTTCTCTTCAGTGAAACAGTCAATATCAGTTCATTAGATCCAACTGGTATTACAATACTTAATGCCAACACTGGCTCCGATGCTACACAGATGTACACACTAACTGGTGGCACTCCAGTTCCTAATGTAAGTGATGTAAACTTCCTACTCTATTTGACTACATCAGATCTTCATGCTGTACAAGAACGCACTGGTCTTGCCACTCAAATCAGTGATAGTTTCTTGTCTTTGATAAATGGATCCATCAGTGATATGGCTGGTAATCCTGTAGAAGCCAGACCACTAACTAATGCTCTACCTGCTTCTGATCATGTACTGGATATGGTTGATCCTGTATTAATGTACTTCACATTTGATCTTGATTTGGGATTACTCACCCTCACATTCAGTGAAGCAGTTAATGTCTCGTCACTTAAGACACACGGCTTTACCATCTCTAACTCAGACAATACAACATCTCCCTCTTACCAATCCCACACTCTCACTACTGGATCAGCAGAAGTCAATGATAGTGTCAACAGTGATCATGATGTTGTTGTCAAGCTATACATCTCATCCGCTGATCTCAATGAAATAAAATCACTGACATCTCTAGCAACCGAACAGCTCAACACAAGGCTCTATTATGAGGTTGATACAATCAGAGATGCTGCTAACAATAGTCTAGCACAGAGATCAGCCACTAGCCCACTAATATCCTCTGAATTTACAGGTGATACTACTGACCCTGAACTATTATCCTACACTGTTGATCTCAACAATGGTACAATATCACTAACATTCACTGAGACAGTTGACGTGGAATCAATACATTTCCCATCATTTTCTGTAGTTGATAATAACACCTTCAGTTATGAACTGACTGATGGTACACCACTAACAACTGATGGACCAATACTTCAATTCCTTATGGATCCAGATGACATCAATTATCTACGTCTCACCCCTAATATATTCACTAATACCAGTAACACATTATTATCGGTTGATTTCACTGCTATCAAAGACAACAGTAACAACTCGCTATCACCTACTACAGCACTAAGGGCAAGCCATGTATTCAAAGATGTTACAGAGCCTCAGCTAGTCTCTGGAGATTTTGATCTCAATACTGGCAACCTAACATTAACATTCTCTGAAGCAGTACTTACTTCAACACTAGACGTGACTGCACTGACACTTACTAATGGATTGGGTCTTAATTTCACACTATTAACTAATTCAACATCAGAGTCAGATAATGGAACCATCATTAGTATCATTATTGGTAGAACAGATCTTAATGCCATCAAATACATTGAAGGGCTTGCTGAAAGCATTAATACTACACTCATTTCATTTACTAGCTCTCTCATTGAAGATACTAGTGGCAATTCTGTGACTCCTATACCACTCAGTGGACCAGCTCCAACATCAGACTTTACAAATGATATCACAGACCCACGAGTGATTGCCTTTAACTTGTCAATGACTGATGGTGTCAGGCGTCCAATGATACTAACAGTTCAGTTCTCAGAAACTGTCAATATTTCCACACTCAATGTCACCTACTTTAAGCTACAGGCAGGGCATAACGATACAGCATCTTTTGTACAATTAACTGGCTCTACCAGTACAAAGCAACTATCAGATGACACTATTGAAATTGAAGTCTTGATATCTGACTTTGAAAATATCATTGAGTACATCAATAATTTCATTGACTTCTTACTAGGAAGATCCTCATCATACCTTTCAGTAACTGAAGATGCTATCAGGGATACAAGTGGCAACCCATTGGCTCTACTACCAGATACAGATGCACTCATTGTGCAGGACTATGCCGTTGATCTTGTTAATCCTACTCTTTCTAACTTCACATTTGATCTTGATTCTGGAACATTGAGTCTAACATGGTCTGAGCCAGTCCTACTCCACACACTCAATGTTACATTCATAACTCTACAAGCTAGCAATGAATCAAACGCCATCTATCATCAGGTCAGAGAAGCTGATTCTAGCTATGGAACAAGTAATAGTGTAACAAATGTCATTCTGTCAGAGAATGATCTCAATATTGTCAAAGCCAATCCTTCACTAGCAGCTAATGATGATACCACATTCCTAACAGTGTCTGCTGATGCTGTTCTAGACAGAGCTGAGAATCCATCACTGGCTATACTAGATGGAGATGGAATAGAAGCAACTGAAGTGACTCCTGATACTACCAGACCAACATTGGTCAGCTTTGACTTTATGCTATCAACTGGTACACTAACACTGCACTTCTCTGAGAGTGTTGATCCTAGCACTGTTGACCCATTAGGTATCATTCTCCTTAACAAAAACAGACAATCCACTCAGCTATTGAGACTAACTGGAGGTAATACTACCTCACCATATGGTACTTACATTGAATGGGTACTCACACTTGATGACTTAAACAGTCTCAAAGCTCTTACTGATCTCTATACAACAGTTAATAACAGTTACCTATCAATAGCAGCATATGCATTATCAGACATGAGTGGTAACTCTATCATTACTGTCCCACAATCAGCAGCTAAGCAGGCAACCAGTTTGAACAATGACACCATTCCACCTCGTCTCATCTTATTCAACGTTGACCTGGATAGTCGTCAGTTAACACTATCTTTCTCTGAAACTGTCAATGTTAGCTCACTTGATGTATCAGGCATAACTCTTGGTACTAGTGGAGGCTCGTCTTATACACTAACAGACAGCAGATCAGATGATTCTGATATGCCTCAAATTGTCATTGATATATCAACTGAAGACTTTATTGGTCTCACCAAAGAAAGAATCTGTTTCAACACTTCTGATTGTCTCCTCTCTCTCACTAATATCACTATAGATGATATGTCTGGCCTGCCAGTTGATGAAGTAATGTCTGAACCAGTTGAGATGCTCACACTAGACACTAGCCCCCCATCAGTGGTTGAGTTTACTCAATTTGATCTCAACAATGGAACATTGACCATACAGTTCTCAGAGACTGTGGATCCATTAACATTCAACCCATCAGGACTCACTCTACAGACACTCTACACTAATAATCCTCTTCAATCTTACACATTAACTAATGGCTCTTACACTACCAGTGACAGTGGAACTACAATAGAGGTAACTCTATCACACACAGACCTTGTTGAAATACAGAAGCAACAATATCTCTGCAGTAGTCAAGGGAACTGTTACATTACATTCACTGAAAACATGATTAAAGATCAATCTGGCAATAACCTAACAGTGTCAACAGGACCTGGATTGGTAGCTATGAGCTTTATTGAAGACACTAAATCTCCAGTTCTTGAAAACTTTGAATTCAATCCAGCCCTTGGAGTTATAACATTATCTTTCACTGAGCCAGTAGATGTAAATGAAATATATCCAACTGGAATAACATTACAAGGATCATCCAATACAACCACTGACTACATCACACTAACTGGTGGAACTGTCAGTGATGAATCATCTGATGTCATTCAAATTAATTTAACCTCTTCTGACCTGCACAGGCTACGCTCATCAGACTTTGCTAGGAGTGTTTCTGATACTTTCATTAGCATTGAGAGCTTTTCAATACGTGATGTAGCAATACAACCCAATTTCATCCAAGAGATACCAACAAGTGATGCACTCCAAGTCAAAGTGTATCATAACGATACCAATCCTCCTTTCATAACCAGCTTTACATTGGATCTTAATAAAGATCAGCTGATGATTACATTCTCTGAAGCAATATCAGTGGAATCTGTAGATGCAAGTCAGCTAGAGCTAATAGGTACTCCTTCTGACCCAGCTAACTCCGTTAATCTAACTGGTGGTATTGTACAATCATCTACATACCCAGGAGCTTACAAGATAACTGTTAACTTGACTCAACCAGCACTAGTGAGCATCAAGACCAATCCTAACATTGCCCGCTCTATCAATAATACCTATCTAAGATCTTATGCTGGTTTTGTCAGTGATACATCAATCAATCCAGTGTTTTCTGAAACATCAACAGTTATCCAAGCAGCAGATCTAATACTTGATACAACAGCAAGTACACTCATGTATTACAGCATTGACATGAACACAGGGCGTCTCCTTCTCACTTTTAATGATGTCATAGATGCCAGTACATTTGATGTCTCTTCAATAACAATACAAGATGAAAAAACAGCCACACTACAGTACACCTTAACAGAGTCCAGTTCTGCTAGTAAAACTGATGGTTATATCATTGATGTGACCATTGGTGATGTGGATCTGTTCAATATAAAAACAATCAGTGGACTAGCCACCAGTAATGAGTCCTCATACCTAACAATGTATGCATCAGTTGCTGATGATACTTATGGTGTTGATGCTATTGCTATTACTGATGGTAAAGCACTCCAAGTGACTGAGTTTACTCCAGATACTGATCCACCTCAGTTCCAACAGTTCTCCCTCAATATGAACACTGGTGTATTATCTCTCACATTCTCTGAAGCTGTAAACCTCTCTTCACTTGTCCTTAATAATCTGATATTATATCCTTCGGACAATACAACTGATAATAGCTCAAGACTGATGATTAGTGAAGGAACACTTAGCCAATCAAGCAATGGAAAGATTGTATACATCACATTACCAAACAGTGATATTAATGAGCTTAAGTCTGATTCTAACATTGCAACAAGTGAAGATAATACTTATCTGTACATACCACCTGGTACTCTTACTGATCTCTTGGGATATGAACTAATAGTTGATTCAGTGATTAATCAAGTTAACCCATTCATTGAAGACAACACACCAGCCATGTTGCTTAGTTTTACCATTGACATGAACACTGGCCTACTCAATCTCACATTCAATGAAACAGTTGATGCCTCAACTTTCGATCCCAGCTCTGTTACCCTCCAGAATAGAAGAGAGTTTAACATGTTTGCTTCTAACATTACATTAACCAATGACAGTGTTGTTTCTGATCCAGGCTTCAGCTCATTAGTCACCATTGAGCTTTCACCTGATGATCTTAACTCACTCAAAATAAGGAGACAGTTAGCTATTGACAGTCAGTCTGTATTTATATCTCTCCTCTCATCAGTGCTTAACGATACTAGTGGCAATCCTGCTGTACCTATTCTCATGTCCAATGCTTTGGAATCATCTGATTTGATATTTGATGAAACAAGACCAGAATTAATTTCCTTTGATTTTGATCGCACACCAGGAATATTCACACTAACTTTCTCTGAAGTGATAGACCACGAGACACTATTTGATTACACTCAATTCACTGTTCAGAGTTCAAGAGACATTAATAACACTGATGCCCTCTCATACACTCTTAAAGATGTAGGATCTTTTGTAGAAGCTGGTTTACCATACAGACCAGTGTATACACTCACGCCATCTGAAAATGACATTAATAACATTAAGAGAATCCTCAATCTTGCTGTTGATAGAAACTCTACTTACCTCTCAGTTACATCACATGCAACTCAAGACTACTCTAGAAATCTCTTGAAGAATATCAGTTCTTCATTGGCTCTAATGGCAACTACTGTCATTACTGATTCAGTCAGACCTGAGCTTGCCTCTTTCTCATTTGATTTAGATGCTGGCATACTCAACTTGACTTTCAGTGAAGTTGTACACACTGAGACTCTTAACATCAACCAGCTAACATTCATAGATAGTGATAACAACACTATATCAGTAACAAACTACAACCTCAGTGATAGCGTTGTAGCTTCACTTAATAACGACCTACTAGTAACTGTGCTTCTATCAGATGAAGACCTGGATGCTATCAAACTAGATACAGAACTTGCCACTGAAGCAGCCAACACATACATTGATATATATGATGGCACAATATTAGACACTAGTGGTAATGAAGTCTTCTCTCTATCTCAGCCTTTACTAGTCTCTCAGTTCATACCAGACACCACCAGCCCTAGGCTTACTGAATACAACATTTCAATGGATGCTGGCCAGTTGTATTTACTCTTTAATGAAGCAGTTAACTTCACTTCACTACAAGTGACTTACATTACCCTGTGGGAGAACTCTTATGGCATAGCTAGTTCACATCAATTGTCAGTGGAAAGCTATTCTAATGGACCCAATGATGACATTATAACTGTTGAGATTGATCGAAGTAATTTAGATGCTATTAAAGACATTACTGATCTAGCTGTGTCATCACAGACCACTGTTCTGTCATTAATGAAACAAACCATTCGTGATATGTCTGATAATCAGGTTGTTAATGTTCACAGAGTTTATGATAGACATCCCAAGGCTTTCTTTGAAGATATAACACGACCTGAACTTGACAGATATAATCTTGATCTCAACAATGGTACTCTCACTCTCTCATTCTCAGAAACTGTTAATCCTGATACTATCAATATCACTGATATTACACTTCAAAATAATATTACCAATCCTTCTGCTGTCTTCACTATCACAGAAACCAGTTCTTATGTCAGGACAAGCTACTCAGTAGTTGTAGTCAATTTCAGCCTCTCAGATCTCAATGCCATCAAAGCATTTGATAATCTATCAACTGGATACACAGACACTTACCTATCCATAAGATCAACTGCTGCTGAAGATAGGAATGACAACCAATTAGTACCAATACCATTAACTGGTGCAGCACCAGCTAATAATATAACTTTTGATACCACCACCCCAGCACTAGTTACATTCATCATTGATTTTGATAATGGCAATTTCACTCTCTCATTCACAGAAACTATAAACACTACTTCAGTTGATCTCACCTCCATTACTCTATACAGAGATCCTAATGATCGCTCTGATAATTACACTCTGACTGGAGGCATATATGATCCTGCATACACTGATGTCCTTCATGTTACTTTCCTTAAAGCTGACAGGGATGAGATCACACGACTCCCTCTGTGCAGAAATCAGACTACCTGCTATCTATCATTCTCTTCTCGTTTTGCCAGTGACATGTCCAGTAATCCCATCAATCCAGTAACAACTCACCAAACTGATGAATTCATTCGAGATACAACTTCAACAACATTTGAAGACTTTGTACTACTGGACTTAGACAATGGAATGATTTCACTGAGATTTGAAGAAACGATTGATGCCTCAACAGTTGACCCAACTGCCATTTCATTGCAAGATTTTGTGGGAAGCTTTGAGCAGAAAATACAACTGACTGGTGGTGAGGTACTCACTGATGACAGCACTTATGTTAATATATCAATCACCAATGATGACTTGAATGTCATCAAAGCTCTTGATAAGATGTGTGCAGTTGGTACAACCGATTGCTTCATACGATTGACTTCATCATTTGCTAATGACACATTTGGCAACCCAGTATCAGCAGTCCCTGATATAATTGATGTCTCTATTAACTATCCACTGACATTCATCATTGACAGAACCAGCCCAAGATTAATAAGCTACGACATTGATCTCACCAATGAAAACATTACTCTATACTTTGATGAGACTGTAGACCCAACCACTTTCAATTCACGTTTCATCACATTCCAGAGCACAGCCAATTATTCTAACACAACAGTCACACTCTCACTGACAGATGCTACCGAACATACTAGTGATCGTCTACCATACATACAGTTTAATATCATACCAGGTGATGTTTATAGGCTAAAAGCAGAACCAAGTATTGCTACTGGACTTGATGATACCTTTATAACAATAGAGTCTGGACTAGTTGAAGACACAAGTGATTTTGGTGATACTAATGGTGATGGTGTGAATAATGATTTAGATGATAATGGAAATCCAGTAGTACCAATACTACCCAGTAACTCATTAGGTGTTAGCAGCTATACTCCAGACAGTATTGATCCAGTATTGGTAGCATTCACTCAGTTAGATATGAATGATGAATTCATCATACTATCATTCTCTGAACCCATTGAAGCTGAGAGCATCAATTTCACACAGTTTGTTCTTTACAATGACAGCACTGGTAGTCATCCATTTACTCTAACAGGTGGTAGTACATCATACGAATCATCCACACATGAGATACTGAAACTCACTTTCAGTCCATCTGACTACAGATCAATCAAACTACTCCAGCAACTAGCTGTCAATCAAGAAACCTCTTACCTATCACTCAGTACTGGAGCCATTGAAGACAAAGCAGGGAATCCAGTCATTGGCATACCTTCTAATGAAACAGTACAAGCACTGGATTATGTATCTGACACAACACGTCCAAATCTTGTAGACTTCTCACTTGATATGAACAATGGCCTACTAACAATGACATTTGATGATGTCATTGACAGAGAGACACTCCAACCACAACACATAACACTACAAAATGAAGTGGCTACTACTCCATCAAGCTCCTATACTCTAACTGGTGGTAGCACTCCTAGTCCTGATGGATATGAGATAATAGTTAACATTACTGTTAATGATCTCAATCAAATAAAAATGAGACCATTCCTAGCAACAAATATAGACAATACATACCTCTCACTTCAATCATCAACTGCTAAAGATGTTGCCAATAATGCACTCAATGCTATCATATTTGATGAAGCAAAGAAAGCTCAAAACTACACTGCTGATACAACTGATCCTGAACTCGTCAGGTTCTCTATTGATCTCAACACTGAAGTGGACACCATAGATAGAGGAACACTGACACTTGTGTTTAGTGAAGCAATTAATGTCACATCACTCAATCTGCAACAGATCACACTACAGAGCTCCAGTGATATAAGCAATGCTAATGAACATTACACATTAACTGGTGGACAGCTTTTACCTAATTTCACTGGTGTGTCTATCAATGTCACACTGACAAAGTATGACACAGACAACCTCAAAGCTCTGACCCTCCTTGGTAACAACAGAAATGACACATATCTCTCATTCTTAATGGAAACTGTGTTTGATATGGCAGGCAATCCTATTGTAGTTATTAGTAACACCACAGCACAAATGGCTGCTGGTTTGAAGCAAGACATAATCTACCCAGAATTACTAAGCTATTGTCTTGATATGAATGCCTCACCTTATCTCGAGATGCGTTTCTCAGAGACTATAAACCTAACTTCAGTGATACCATCAAGACTTACACTATACAGCTCAGCTGATGTAACCCCAGCCTATCAATACAGCCTCAACGGAGGCAATGTGTCTGATATCAATGACACTAGCATAACAGTGTACCTAATACACTCTGATGCTAATGAAGTTAAGAGACTAAGAGGACTTGCTGTATCTGCCACAACAACATACCTTGGATGGGATAGTGGAATGTTGCATGACAATGCTGATAACCCTATCTCTGAAGTAACATCAACCAGTGCATATGCTGTGAAGTCTGACTGCTACACTCAAGACAGAACAAGACCAAGCCTCACTGGATTTGATGTCAATACAACCGATAATCTAATTACCTTGTACTTCTCAGAGACAGTCAGTGTACTAGAACTGAATTTCACTGGCATCACATTAATTGGTGGTGAGGGTCTCTATAGCCCACAAAGACAACTGACTGGAGGACAATTAATATCAAATGACAATCACATCATAATGTTCTACCTCTCATTTGATGATGCTAACTTCATCAAGAATGAAACTGATCTACTAACAAGCAATTCCACTAGTTACATTCTCATTGATGAGAGCACAGTCTTTGACATGAATCTCAACCCTGTCAATAGCATCACCAGCCCACTCCAAGTGTCTGATTTTGTGGAAGATGAGAGATCACCAGTTCTAGAGGACTTTAACTTTGATTTGGACTCTGGACTCATCATACTCTCATTCAGTGAGACAGTTAATGCTGAGACTCTTCAAACTCCTCATATCACATTACACAGTGAGTCATCGGGGGCAGCACCATTCTTTACTCTCACTAATACTTCATACACAACCTCGCCCAATGGCCCGGAAATAATAGTGAGCCTCTCTGATCAAGATCTCAATGAAATCAAGAGACTCTTCAATCTAGCCACAAACATTAACAACACGTTCATTAGTATTGGGTCAGATCTAATAAGAGACATGTCTGATAACTATGTTGTGTCTGTCACAGATCCTCGCAAAGCAAAAGCATATGAGCCAGACAGAACAAGACCCACTCTTGTCTCTTATAGGCTTGACATGGAAGACACCGTCCCACCATTACTAATAATACTGACATTCTCTGAGACTGTGGATCATACATTATTTGACATTACTCAATTCACTCTCAGAACAGAGCCTAATTCTACCAGTGATGAGGCCATGTTTGGATTGACTGGTGGATCAATAAGCACGCAAAATTCAACTGTCATCACAATCACTGTTAACTCAAGCAATTTGGAATCAATAAGAGTTAGACCACCATTAGGACATTACATCAATTCAACTCACCTTTCATTCACAGAGTCAGCTCTCTCTGACATGAATGGACTAGCTGTTATACCCATTAGTCTACCTGGCAGGAGAGCAGATAACAACACTGCTGATCTAGTACCTCCTTACTTGCAAGACTTTACATTTGATTTGGATGCAGGTACACTGTACCTAACATTCTCTGAGAGCATCACAAACTCCACATTTACTCTTGACCACATCTCTCTTCAAAATGCCTACAATAACTCCGTAGAGATCCTACAACTGTTAAACAGTACATACAATCAAACAGCAGACTCTGTTATTGAAGTTGTCCTGTCTAACGATGAGCTCAATGAAGTAAAGAGACTGACATTCTTAGCTACAAATAAAGACAGCACTTATATAACACTAGAAGCTAATGTTATCAATGACATTGCTGGTAACGATGCTCTGCCAATATACAACACTTCAGCAAAACAGGTCACCACATACATCTATGATACTACCAAGCCCGAGTTGCTATCATTTGATTTCAGCCTATCAACAAGAAGAGTCACTTTAGTGTTCTCAGAGACTGTCAATGCCAGCTCACTCAACCCTACTGGTATAATAATAGTGAACAACCAATCCACCACACCAGGACAGTCCTACAGACTAACTAATGGATATTTAATGTCCACTGATTCTACAACCATCATATTTGAACTCACAGTTTTTGATAAGAATGCCATCAAAGCATTGGATAATTTGGCAGTGTCCAACGAGACACTTTATTTCAGTATCTTACCATCACTCATCTCAGATCATGCTGGCAATCCTGTTCAAGACATCAGCAAAGACAATGCTCTTGGTGTATCTACCTTTACACCTGATCCTGATCGTCCCTCTCTACTTTCATTTGATATTGACATGAACACTGGTGTACTGATATTACACTTTAACGAAACTGTTAATGTTGGTACACTAATGATTGCCAACTTCACATTACAGGACAACACAACCAGAATCAACTCATATCATACTCTGACAACCAGTACACCACAAACTGATGATTCTGCTGATATTGAGATCAAATTCAGTGTATATGATTTGAACGAGATCAAAAGAAAGCAATTCTGCTATTCAAGAGACACTTGCTACATCGTATTCGATGAAGGGTCAGTGCTGGATATGGTAAACATGCCTATTGATGCTTTACTTGATGGTCAGGCACAACAAGTTGATAATCACATCAATGATACTAACAGACCACAGCTAGAAGAGTTCACATACATTAATCTCAATGAGCGATTGATTCGTCTCTCCTTCAATGAAACAGTCAATGTGTCTTCATTCGATTTCTCTACCATAACACTCATTGATGTATTCAATCCATTACTTGCTAATATTACACTCACTGGAGGTCGCACTACAGACTCTCATAGTAACATCATTGAGTTCTATGTCCCTTCAGAAGACATTGCCATTATTAAACAAAACAAATACCTCTGTACTTATCGTGGCAACTGCTACATCTCATTCACTTCAGAGCTAGTCAAGGATATGGTTGGTAATCCAATCATACCAGCAGCTCCTATGCATCCAGGCTATCCTGTGATGTTCTATGGTGTTGATCGTGTCCGTCCAAGATTCACTAACTTCACTTTGGACATGAATGATGGGGAGCTGACTCTAACATTCAATGAGCCTGTCAGTTTTGTCTCATTGGACCCAACTGGTATCACCATCCAAGCCTCATCTAATACTAGCCATTCATCATATTACTACACATTAACTGGAGGATCAACCACTGATCCTGATGGTACTAGCATCACCATTGACCTCTTAGCTGATGATATCAATGCTCTCAAAGCCTCTGCTTTTGCAAAGAGTGAGGGTGACACATACATATCTCTATCTTCAAACACTATTACAGACACTGCATTTACACCACTCTCTGTTATGGAAGTACCAACAGGCATGGCAATACAAGTCAGTGAATACATTGAGGATTCAACTCCTCCTGTATTCATTGATTTCACTCTTAACCTTGATGAAGATAAACTGATCCTGACATTCAATGAACCAGTAGACCCAAGAACAACCGACTGTCTGTCTATTACACTTACTAACAGTACTATAGCATCAACTATCACTACTGTACCTATCACTGGTTGCCTGACTGAATTACCCAGTATACTGTCAGGTGTTAGCATCCTAACACTAAACCTTAACCGACCAGATCTTGTTGCTATCAAAGCTAACAAAAACATTGCTACATCTTCACAATCTGTTTTCCTCTCATTCTTAAACAATACAGTGTCTGATACTGCAGGTAATCCTGTAGGACCTACTGTTGATGCATCTGGCTCATTCGTTCAAGATCAAACTAGACCTGAGATAGTGTCATTCAACTATAATCAAGACACAGGAGAGATAACCCTCAGTTTTAATGATGTAGTAGCTACTACCACATTCAATTCACCTTCTCTTACACTCCAGCATGACACATACAGATCAGAAGGTAGAACATTCTCACCATCTCTAGAGAGCTCTACCAACAGTCCTGATGGATACACTGTCATATTACAGCTCTCACATGACGACCTATTGAGACTTAAATCAAACACTGGAGTGGCAAGAAATGAAAATGACACCTACTTGACATTTGCTGCTGGTCTCATTGATGATACACAGGGGCTTGATGTAGTTCCACTCACTGATGGTAAAGCTATCAGAGTCAGTGTATTTACACCAGATGAGAGACCACCAGTGCTGGTAGAATACTTAATGGATATGGATCTTGGTCAACTGAACCTCTCTTTCTCTGATACTGTCAACCTGACTACATTGAATACATCAGGTTTGACTATTCTTAGTACAAATTCCAACACTACAGAGAGCCAGATTAGATTAGATGTCAACAGCTACTCTGTTAGATCAAGTGATGGCACACTTGTTACCATAAACATTACCACTGATAATCTAAATGATATCAAGTATGACACTAGTCTAGCTGTTTCAAATATCACTACATACCTAAGTATTGAGAGAGGCAGCATCACTGATTTGGCTGGCAATGAAATTGATGCCATCATACCAGCTAATGCAATAACTCCCTCTACTTTCATACCTGATGAAACAGGACCAATACTTAGCACTTATCATCTTGATATGAACACTGGAATAATTTATCTGACATTTGATGAAACAGTCAATGCTGGATCACTGGATATCACTGAAATTTCTCTACATGATGTTACCAGTGGCAGCTCATATAATCTCAGCTATGCTAACTCATCTCTGGCCAACAGCACAGAGGTAGTAGTGTATCTTGGCAAGGATGACATTGATTCTATCAATCGTTTGCGTTCACTTGCCACTGGACTATCAAGTACTTACCTGAGCTTAACTCCAGACACATTGAGAGATATGAACAATAATGAAGCTCAATCAATACTTCTTTTACCTGCTACAAATTTTACCAATGATACCACTCAACCTAAACTCAACTCGTTTGATTTAGATGTGAATGGTTCTCTCCTCACATTACATTTCTCTGAAGTGATGGACTATGCTTCACTGAGCATAAGTTTCATTACAATACAGAATATCTCCAACACATCATCTGGCCCATTCACTCAATATGCTCTTATTAACTCTACTGTTAGACCAATAGATGATATTACACTTTATGTGGATTTATCACCGCAAGATCTCAATGAAATAAAAAGACTATCTGATCTTGCTACATCATTCCATAGCACTTTCATATCATTCCCACCTGAACTGGTCACTGACACATTCAATAACTTAATCATTGAGAGAGATTCTACTGATGCTATTCAGGTATCTGGTTACAATCCTGATGCCACACCACCAGAGTTAACCTCATCTTCACTTGATCTTGATCAAGGAATCCTGTCACTCACATTTGATGAAACAGTCAATGCATCTCTATTTAATATTGATGGAGTAACACTTCAAAGCAGTGTCATGTCTCCTGTTCAAAGCTATACCCTATCAACCAGTACTTCATCAATGAATGATAGTACTGTCATCAACATTGACCTGCAACAGATTGACCTGGATGAGATAAAACTCTCCACTACAATAGTTGCTAATCCTTACCTCAACTTGAGTGTATCAGTCATTACTGATATGAATGGTAATAGATATTCTACTGAAACAGTGACACCAATTACTCAGTTCACTCCTGATACTACTCCACCAGAGTTATACAACTATATTTTAGATCTCAATACTGGTCACATCATACTTAACTTTACTGAGGCTGTTAATACAAGCACTCTCAATGTCACACTGCTTACTCTGTATGCTTCCAGTGACATCAATGAAACAATATTGTATCAGTTAAGCCTACCTACTGGAACTATAGACAGCAATAGAAAGACGGTTAATGTCTCAATCTCTGATGCTGATCTTAATGCAATTAAGGCAGATTATAATCTAGCCACCGAAATCAACAACACTTATCTCTTCATTGACAATCACACAATCATTGATATGGGAGGTAATTCAATTCACGCATTAATCTATCCAGTGATTGCCAATACATACGTTGAGGATAGAGTCCGACCAACACTCACTGATGCCACATTTAATTACAATGGTGGACTACTAACACTACAGTTTTCAGAGACAATAAACTCTGACACATTCACTGTTACCAGCATCACACTACAGGATGCTCGAAATCCTCCTGCTTCATTCCTAAGTCTCAGTGGTGGTAACTACACAATGGAGAACTCCACTACTGTCATTATTACACTCTTACCTTATGATCTCAATAGGATCAAGGACATGTCTCCATTCTTTAATGACACATCTCTAGCATTTGTCTCCCTCACTAATGACACTGTAGATGATATGAATGCCAACCCTATCATAAGCATTCCAAGGACTGGAGCTTTCCCTGTCTCTAGTGTCACTCATGATGACATTCATCCTGAGATCATTTCATTTGATTTTGATCTTGATCAAGGACTACTGACACTTTACTTCAGTGAAGCAGTTAATACTGATACACTTGTTGTCACTCAGTTAACTTTACAAAATTCAGAAGGAAACTTCACAACAAATTACACATTGACAGGTTCCATGCAGATACAGTGGTATCTAACTCATGTTACCATCAGTCTATTAACCACTGATCTCAATGAAATAAAACTCAAACAAAATCTAGCCTATGACAAGGAGTCCACATATCTAACCTATACAGAGACTACCATCAGTGATAGAGCTGGTAATTCTCTTATTCCAGCAAACAACACTGAAGCTCTCCCAGTATCTGATTATACTCCTGATACTACTCCTCCTACACTGGAGTCATTCAACTTAGACTTCAGTGGACGGCCACAAACTCTCTCACTGACATTCTCTGAGCCAATCCAAACTGAGAGTGTTAACTTCACATACATTACATTACAGTCAACCAGTGAGAATGACACTAGTAATACCACTCAGTACTACACACTGACAGGAGGCACTGTTACTACTTCTAATGGTCTTACTCTCACTATTACATTAGACTTCATTGATGTTGTCTCCATTCAATCACTGAGGAGACTGGCTATTGCTGCTAACTCAACATTCCTCTCATTGCTTAATGCCACAGTAGTTGACATGGCATATGTACCATCATCTCTAACTGATGCTCAACCAGTCACTAGCTATTTGACAGATACTGAGAGGCCTAGTCTAGACTCATTCACATTTGATGCTGATTCTGGAACACTCAGTCTCACATTCACTGAGTCTATTGACTACAGCAGTTTCATTGTAACTGACGAATTAAAACTACATTCTACACCAACCTTCATTAATCTTGTCCCTGGACTGAGGTTATCAGGTGGAGCTGTTAGCCAAAGAGATTGGTACATCATTGATGTTACATTGACCCCTGATGACTTCAACAGAGTCAGGATACAAGCTCCTTATGGTCTATGTACAAATACAACTGATTGTTATCTTAGTGTACAGACCAACAATGCAATAAAGGACACAACAGGCTTGTACATGGACACTATTACTGATAGTAATGCATTACAAGCAAATGATTATATTTTTGATGTCACAGAGCCAGTATTAACAAGCTTTGTATTGAATGCAACTACCGAAGAAGGTGTACTACACTTGACCTTCTCTGAACCAATTGACTTAACCTCATTCCAATATCAATACGTAGAGTTCCATAATAAGAATCACACAAATGACTCTACAACCATTGTACCACTCACTAGTGGAACTCCATATCCTGAAGCTAGTAGCTTAAGTGTGACAGTCAACCGTATTGGTGAAACTGCTACTACTGTTTATAATACAATGGAAGTGTATGTTGTTCTTAATAGTGATGACTTTAATCGTCTAAAGACACTAACAGATATTGCTACTAGTACTGATGATACATTCTTGTTCCTCTACTCACAAGCAGCTCGTGACTTCTATTCAAATGATATCAATGAGCAAGATGGAGTCACCATACAAGCCAGTGCTGTACTCTTTGACAGTACTCATCCAACATTAAATTACTTCCATTTGGATTTGGATCAAGGCCAAATCATTTTTACATTCTCAGAGTCAGTCAATGTGTCAACACTAAACACATCAGCCATCACACTTCAAAATTCAGCCAGTAATGACTCACTGTACTCATACACATTAACTGGAGGATACCCATCAATTGATAATGTTCCTATTATTACACTCAATCTCACTATTGATGATCTCAATGCAATAAAGAAAATACGTGGCTTGGCCAGCACACAAGAGAACACTTACATCAGTTTCTTATCTGATGGTATCTATGATATGGCCGGCTTCAATCTAACTGAAATAGAGCCTGAGAATGCACAGCGAGCTAATGACTTTACTGATGACACTACCGATCCAATCCTCCTCTCATTCTCACTCAATCTAACAACCAATGAATTAATGCTAACATTTGATGAGACGGTCTCATATAGCTCACTTGATCTAACTAGATTGACCCTCAGATCAAGCATTAATAGTAGCATTGTCAGACTGACCAACACATCACGTGTGCTAATGGATGATTCCACTATACTTACTGTCAGTCTCAGTCGTCAAGACCTTAACAAAATCAAATTAGATACAACACTAGCTGTTGATCAAGACTCAACTGAATTGGTAATATCTAGTGGAGCAGTTCAAGATATGTCTCATGTCACTCCTAATACCAATAATGAACAGACACTCTCTGCTGATGACTACTATAAAGATTATGTACAACCCGAGCTAGAGACATTCCTGTTTGATTTAGATGAAGGTCTGGTTGTCCTTAACTTTAATGAAGCTATCAAAGCACAATCAGTTAATGTCTCCCTAATCTCATTTTCTAATGCTATCAATGGCAGTATTGTATTCAACCCACAAGATCTCATTATCAACAGTACCAATGGACCACAACTAAGGCTGTTCCTCACATCTGATGATCTTAATGCCATTAAACAAAATACCAGTCTCTATACACTAATGGCAAATGCTTATCTCAACCTTGAGACTGGTTTCATTGTTGATATGAATGACAATCCATCAGTCAGTGTATCAGGACACCAAGCTGTCAATTTCACTGGCGATGCAACAAGTCCACGACTCACTTCATTTGATTTTGATCTCAATACTGGAGAATTGAGCCTAACATTCTCTGAAACTGTCAATGCAAGCAGTTTCAATCCAACAGGGATCAGTCTCCAGTCTCTTCTAATGCCCACTATGACATCTGAATATCACCAATTAACCAGTGGAGAGCTAGTATCACAGACTGATGATACTATACTCACTCTGCTGTTAACAACCGATGATCTCAATGATATCAAAGCTAAAGGCATAGCATTGGATAATACAACAACATGGCTCACACTGCTGAATACAACAGTACTAGACATGAGTCATAACACTATCACACCAATAGATAGAGACTATACTGCTGAACCAGTCAATGAGTATACATCTGATATTACCAGCCCTGTACTGGTCAACTTCACATTAGATCTCACATTAGAGCAACTAACACTCACATTTTCTGAGACAGTAGCAGCCAATACTCTCAACTCTACACAATTTACATTATTGAATGAAACTACTGATACTTTAGTATCATTTTATTCACTAACTGAGACTAGCAGAGCTGTTTTAGTACATGGCCCAGTCATCAATGTGACCCTAAGTGTATATGATTTGAATGAAATAAAGAAACTGACTAACTTAGGCATCTCACCATCAAACACATATCTCTCTATTACTAGTTCTGCCATTGAGGATCGTTCAGGAGTGCCAGTTGAAGCAAGATTTGGTAATACCAGCCTACAGGCAGCTGACGTCATTAGAGATGCTCATAGACCAATCCTGAATGAATTCCTATTTGATTTGGATGAGGGTCAGATACACCTTACTTTCTCTGAAACAGTTAATGCTTCTGGTATTGATGTAACTGGATTCAGTTTACAAAGCAGCAATGATACAGGAGATGGACTAATAGTGTATAACCTCACTGGTGGATATGTCATCAGTTTAGACTCTCCTGAAGTTGTAATCCAACTGTCATTCTATGATCTAAATGAGGTTAAACTCTTAAGGGAGCTTGCCTCTGGCCTAAATAATGAAACAAACAATACCTTCTTAACAGTCACTGCCAACTCAGTCAGAGATAATGATGGAAATACAGTCTTTGGAGTTAATAAAGATGACCCTTTGAAGGCTAGTGGATTTATATCAGATACAACTAGTCCCAGTTTGGATCAGTACCATCTTGATCTTAACACTGGTATCATTACGTTAAACTTCTCTGAAGCAATTGATCAATCAACACTCCAACCAACTGGGCTGACATTCACCAGTAGCAATGACACTAACACTTCATATTCATACTCACTTACAAATGGCTCAGTCATTAGTATAGAGCAGAGCTGGATTGAAGTCAACCTTACTATTGATGATCTCAATGAACTGAAAGCAATACTAGAGCTAGCAACCAACTCCAGCAACACTTACCTCTCATTGGATGAGGGAAGTATACTAGACATCAGTGGCAATCCAGTCCTTCCTATTGATATCAGTGACCCATTACCTGTAAGCAATATCACTGCTGACACTACTAACCCAAGCCTAGTATCTTACACACTGGATATGGATAATGGTGAATTGAATCTAACATTTACTGAGACAGTATTACACTATACACTCAATTCCACTTCTCTCACATTCCAAAACACATCCTCCAGGCTACTAACAGACTCATGTGCACATTATACACTAGCTGATCTCAATGTGACCATTCTGAGGCTAGATAATACTATATTGTCAGTGACTCTCAATAACACTGATCTTAATGAGTTAAAGAGAAGACCACTACTTGCTGTGAGTCGCAACACAACATATCTAGCAATCACGACTGATTTCATTAATGATACAAGTATGAATCCAGTTAACCCAATATCATTCAATGATGCATTACTGGCATCAGATCATGTTGAAGACAAAACTCCTCCAACAATGACTGGATTTGATTTTGATCTCAATAATGGTCAACTGGTATTGAGATTCAGTGAAACAGTCAATCGTTCTACTCTCAATCTTGACTACCTAACCTTCAAATCCAATGAAACAGAAAATTCTACTACTTACAACATTAATGGTGAGGGATCTTCATTCCCTTAATCATTGCCTGTATACCTTTTCTCTATTTGGACTAATGTTTAATGGACACTCTCCTTACTTTAATTATATTAATTACTTGCTGCTATACATATTATTTTTAGGAATACAGTTTTTTGAACATTATTTTATACTGAACATTTTAACCTTTTTCTTACTCTTGATATTTTGATAGGTTTATATATTTTTGTAAGCTGCTATTATTATTAATAAACATTAAACATTTAATTGTCAATTCAATGTGCTGCCTGTGTCATAGCATTGAGCTATCACACACACATAGATCTAATAGCCAAAGTGCCACAATTTTAATTGCATATGCCTACACTTGCTATAGGGTGCAATCTCTTCAGTTAACTGGTATAGCTACAGTACCTCATTGAATGGATAATTTATTAAGCCGTTGTTGAAAAAGCTTCATTTTCAGCAGTGCTAGGTCAACATGGTCTGCTCCACTTTAGTTTACTGAAATGATTATGATGAGAAGACAAGTATGAGGCACATTATCATTATCATACTTCAATTGATTAATAAAATAACAGAGAGATGACTGAAGCAATGATTTATTTATTTATAAATGAAGGGTTAGCAATGGAAGATATGGGTGAATATATAGGTATATTAGCACCAAAAGTTAAATGAGATGCAATTTGTCCATAAAATAATAGGACATGCTGCAAATGCATCCATTATGCTACAGTAGCTTGCAATTCAACAGATAAAGAGAGATAAGAGGCAGAGGAAGCAAGGCCACCTCAAGTTTCATCATGTATATGTACAGTCAGTTAATGGTACATAATGTATTACTTAAATGTACATATAATGTACTAGAAATACCTATAACTGTAGACTTTTTGTCATACAATTGTGATCAGCTACTGCATTTTTGTGAAGTGTCATTTAACGCCCACGTGCACTTAAAAAATGCTGCCACACCCAAATTTGCAAAGCGTTATAGCTCGAGCAAGAGAAAAGTTGTTGCTGTTCTGAGGCCCTGGCCTCAGGGCCCACTTATTTCAGTAGAACTATGGCTACTGGTCAAACTTGTTTAGGTATTGATGATGTAATAAAAAAATTTGACATACACTGTTACGCTTGTTTTTAGACATTAGCGACTTGATTGATGTTATTGACTTATTGAAGATATGTGGCTTTCCAGAAACAAAGTGGTATGAGCTTGGACTGAGAATAGGACTAAAGAAGAATACACTGGATGCAATAGAAAAGAATCATCCTCATGATGTATCTCGGTGTATGACAGAGTGCCTCTCCCAATGGTTAGATAGAGCTGATGATGTTGACAGTAGAGGAGGAGCCAACTTGGACTCACTGTCAGATGCTCTACAATCTATGAATAAAACTGCTGTAGCTGAGAAGTTAAGTGAGTCAACCATAACTGTATGTAGCTATAATCATTGTATTTTCTATCATAGAACATCATGTTCTTATTAATATTTTTAATAATCGTCATACTGTCCTGTCTCAGTCTCTTTGTGATTCTGTTAGTATTGCTTGGTTACTTTATGGTGAACATATGTTAACACAAGAAGCAGTTAGTAGAGTGGTGTCAGCTAGTCCCTCTATTCCTAATCAACGTGAGGCTCTATTAACTGCTGTCAAAGAAGCTGTTCAAACTGATCCCAACAGTTTACATACATTTGCTAATGTATTGTGTACAATCAGTACTAATGTATCACTGGGACAAACTATACTGGATGATATTAGTGAGTATCATAATAATAGCCACTGTATCTTTTTTGAAATGTGTTGATAAGGGCTACTCAAATTATAGTTTCCCATTACATAGATAAGGCTGATGTGGGTGGCCTGTATTATTCATTGTTATGTGTGCATATTGTGGGTGGGAAATGTGAATCAATCTATGTAAATCAAATTTTAGTTTCCTATTAAAACTGATATTGTTTATAGCACTGAAGTTTTATTTTGGCGACTGGCGATCTACCAGCAAAATTACCAATATTAAAGTGCATGATCAGTAATGCATTGTACACAAAAATCACCAAATTAAAAACCACCAATTACAGTTTATTAGCAAAATTGCCAAAATAAAGTGCTATAATGGTATATTATGGCAGTTGTTTGTTTATTATTATGTGTTTAGGCAGGGATATAATAGACTAATAATATAATAGAATATCCCTGGTTTAGGTAAGTATTTTCCTACTCCTGAAGTGAGTGTGGTTCCTGAGACTATTAAAGATCATGATATAGTAGTTTTACAAGGTAATAATTATTAATAAAATGATAACACATGTACATTCAATAATATCACTATAGATAATACAAGTACTGCCGATCAAACCAAGATAACACAATCTGGTAAGCATGTATAATAATAAAAGTGTATCATTATTTTATTCTTTAATATATAGACACATCTCCTTCTAATGCAACAGCTGCTAGCAATTTATCTTCACAGCCTTTATCACTTCAAGGTATCCACCTTTTACATACTACAAAGCTAGTAATATCTTTTATAGTTGAAGTACATGTTCCTGTTTCAAAAGGCTTACTGGAGGACTTTATCTCAATTAGAATGTCTTACGGAAGGATGTTTTACAATGTGTGCAAGATTATTAAACAGAAGCGCTGTTCGCTAAAAGATATAAAGGAGCTTTTGTCTTGTTGTGGCACTGTTCTTAGTAAAAAAGTGAAGAAGTGTCGGGATATTTCTAGTCTCTTGCATATTATTCAAAATGAGTGTTCACTGACTAATATTGCACTCCTTCATACTGTAGTAGATGAGATGAAGATCACTGAAGCAGATGTACACATTAAGGCATATAAAACAGAGTTAAAGGAATTCTGCAACTCACTCTCCATCAGTCTTTGTTTGAAGGAAAGATTCGCCATCATTCCTCATCTTCAATGTGAAACAGTTACTTTTGTCCTTGATTGGGAGCCTGAGGAACATTTACTCAAAGATATTGAGGAGCTCCTTGCAAAAGCATCCGGTAAACTATTGAAGATTGACTATATAAAACAAACAAATTCAATATCTGTCACTTGCTTCTTTTCTTCCTCTGATGTTGGGTTTACTGTATTGAGGATGATAGAGAATATTCATATACTAATGGGACAAGGATTAAAGAAACTGACTATTGGTAACTTAACATTATGGAGGAGACAAGATGTTATACAAAAGGTAAATGATATGCATAAATAGTTGAATATTATTTTATCATTGTTATGTACAGGAACAAAAAGAACGTAGAGACTTACTACAACATACTGAGGTCAGTTAATGTATCATTACTTTACTTTACACACACAGATAGGACTACTGCTTTACCCCCGATCACGCTTACGTGTGTCTCGGGTAATGATTATCTTAATTATTATATGTACAGGTTATTTCTTATATTATACTTGAAGAAGCTGAATATAAACTAAGAGATGCTATCAGCAGCAAAGAGAAGGTATATATGCCGTACTGCCAGACTGTGCAATGCAATGTATTTGTAGGAACTGATTGAATTGAAACGAGAAATATCAATGACTCAAGTACCCGAGGTTAAAAGTTTAACCTTAAATTGATTATGTATTTTATTTATGTAAATGTAACGATTTATTTATTAGGAAGAATCATTGTTTGTTCAAAGTGATACTGAATCATTTAAAGAAGTTGAAGTATATCTCAGTAGTTTGTATTAATTATAATAGTTATTAATAGGAAGAACCACTTGACGAAGAGTTTACTGCATTGAGGTCTCAGTTTAATGAGATACAAAAAGAAAGCAAAGAATTATCAGACAAATTATCAAAAATGAAGGCTGGGTATTTGAGATCACTTACTAGTCACACTGATTCAGGTTAGAGTAGCTTTATTAATTATAATAATAATTATGAGTAATTAAAGCTGCTAGTAAAGTGAGAAGAGGAATGACTTTTGAAATTGATGACTGCAAATTTCATCTTAAAGCAATGACAAATCCAGACTATCAGCGATTAGTAGATAATAAAAGAATAATAGTGGAATTACAAGAAAAAATAACATTAAAGAATATGGAACTAATTACTAAAAGAGAACACAAAGAGAAGATTATAAAAGATATTAAAGGTTTTATTGTCATCATTTGATTGGTGATATAATTATTAATAGATTTGAAAGATAAAGAGACTGAGGGTGCTGCAGGAGATAAAGAGACTAGTGATAAAGAGATTGAGTATGATAGTCTGAATGATGAAACAAAAGATCAAATATGTTTAGTAAGTAAAATCAGACAATGATAGTTACTCTTTTAATTAGTTCACATTGTATTGTAATCATCCTGTTACTGGAGAATTTATGGACTCAATACTTAAAGTACATAAAGATGAACTACTACCCACAGTGCTGGATAAAGCTTATGAGGTTTATTAATTTTAGTTGAACATGTATTTATTCATTCTTTTTTCTCATTTCTTTCTCAGTTGATGGAGTTAGCTCCTCATATTCCTATTGAGAGATGTCGTTTAGTTAAATATTCTTATGATGATGATGTAATGGAGCAATCCTTGGATCTTGATGAGGTATATAGGTCATTTTTGTGTATCCTGTTGTTATTGTTATTTTAGTTTCAGTATCAAACTATTGGACAAATTGTGGATGGGACTAGACATTATCCTTTTGAATTATTTATAGAAACTTGTGAAGAAAATAAAATTTCTAATAGATACAATGAAGGAGGTGAATGTGATTTGTTACCATAACAATGCATGTACATGTATTTAATGGCGTAGGAAATAATAGGATTGAGTATGATAGTCTGAATAATGAAACAAAGGATCCAATATGTTTAGTAAGTGAAATCAGGCAATGATAGTTACTCTTTTAATTAGTTCACCTTGTATTGCAATCATCCTGTTACTGGAGAATTAATGGACTCAATACTTGAAGTACATAAAGATGAATTACTACCCATAGTACTGATTAAAGCTTATGAGGTTTGTTAATTTTAGGTGAACATGTATTTATTCATTCTTTTTTCTCATTTTTTTCTCAGTTAATGAAGTTAGCTCCTCATATTCCTATTGAGAGATGTCGTTTAGTTAAATATTTTTATGATGATGATGTAATGGAGCAATCCTTGGATCTTGATGAGGTACCATAGTGGGAAAATTTGGAGGCAATTAAATTTGGCATTCTAATAGCCATTTGCCAAAATAAAATTTGCCATTTTGAGCCATTATGCACATGCTTTATGGCGCATGGCCACAAATTTGCCAAGTTAAAATCTGCCAATCACCAAAGTTTAGCAATTCGCTAAATTTAACTCCCTCGAAAATTTCCTGCTATACGGGATATAATAGACCAACATAACTGTATTGGATTGGTTACGGACTGGAAATCAATTTATAGGCTTGTTATAAATTTAAATTAATTACTCTTGGTTTAATAACCCATTCTGCTCCGTATATTAGCCTTACTACACTCATGTATAAAAATTGTGTAAATAAAATAAAGACTAGAATAACAAAATAACCAGTACATTCTCATACAGTGATCATGAAACTATTATATTACAAAATAATACAAGAAAAGAGTCATATCTGAATCTGCCACAGGTACACAAAACTGGCCTTTGAAAAAGTACTTTTCCAGCTGTATCATG
>NW_003546325.1:18319-23546 GCF_000090795.2 Amphimedon queenslandica | reverse complement strand
GTCATATATGATTAAATCTATATTCATATCTTTCCTGTGAATCACGTTTCCAATTTATAATGATATTCATTGGGATACCGTAAATAGAAATTTTACAAGCCGCCGTTGTGGAGGTATTGCTGCACTGTTTCCGACTGTTTCCAATGGAGCTCGATGCACTTTCTGACGTTTTGTAAGAAGAGCAAGCAGTTATAGTCTCAAAAGTTAAAAATCGCAACCTTTATCTTTCTTTTCAGTAGTCTGCAACTGTTTAGAGCCACTGGAGTGACGTGGAGAAGTAGAATTGACAGTTTTAGCCTGTCGGTCCATTATAACTAATGATAGTATACCTCCACAATGGCGGCCTGAAAAAATTTCCATTTACGGTATCCCAATGAATATCATTATAAATCGGCAACTCAATTACATCATTCACAGGAAAGATATGAATACTCCAAGCTATCTTGCTAGCAGAGGTACACAAATGGAAAATTGGCCGCATTTAGCAATTTATTGTGATAGCATCATTAAATATCACTCAAAATGAAAGTAGTGGCTTCCTTATTTCTTTAGTAATGGTAGTATAACGTTTTGAGAGTGACACAAGCCTTGTTGGCAGAGAAATAGCAATGTTAGTGATTTGCCACAATCTTGAAAATAATAACAGAGATTGCGAAAAGTTTTTATACAAAAATGATGTGCCCACATGATCCTGTTGCCTATCTTGGTTACGTTAGTCTATTATATCTCTGGTATTATTAAGTATTTTGTATCCTAGCTGTTGTTATTGTTATTTTTAGTTTCAGCATCAAACTATTGGACAGATTGTGGGTGGGACTAGACATTACCCTTTTGACTTATTTATAGAAACTCGTGAAGAAAGTGAAATTTTTGATAAATACAAAGAAGGAGGTGAATGTGATTTGTTACCATAACAATGCATGTACTTTTATTTGATGGCATAGGTGATGATGTAATATTAATGAATAAGACTGAACACCTCATTACTGCATTAGAAAGACATCCATTACAGAACAAGTTTGTAGAAATTTTATCATTGTTTTATGATTTAAAGTATTACTGTATAGCTGGAAATATTTGCTGGAATTTAATTTTGCTGTTTGCTGTTCATCATAAAAATGCACAATTTAATTCCGCAAAGCATTATAAGTAATGGGTGCATCAACAGTACACGCCTACACCAGCAAAATTAAATTCCACAAACATTAAAATTAGCTATATGGGTATAAAATCGCAAAATATAATTCCCGCAAACTTTTCCAGCTATACGGTATTTGTTGATTAGTATATACATGTATTAGTTTGGATTATAAAAAATAATCTAGCAATAACTTAAATAAGTTTAATTTAACTTTAGTTAGTGTGGCTTAGTTTCTTTTGAAATTATTTTCTCAATTAGGCATGTAATCATGAAAATCACAAATTACTACATGTATATCATGCTATGTTAGTGATTTTATGTTTATTGAAGCGCATGACAGTAATTATGCAATATTGTAGGTTTTATAAAATCAATATCAATATTAGTTCTAATGTCAATCATTTCATCATAAGTATATACTGTAGGTGGGTTTTGTGGTATTTGAAAAATGACAAGCAAAAAGAGTGGAAGGACAATTTAAGAAAGATCATTTGCATCGATACGGTGAGTTTTAGCACTGTAATTTTAGTTAGTTAGTGTGTGTGTGTGTGAGAGTGTGAGTCATGTTTCTTCAGTTATACTAATAATACTGTAGGTTATTAATGTGAAGTACTTGGACTATTGTTTCAATTAAAATTTTTTGTTTAATTATTTCTTTTGAATGCATGACTTATTTTGGTAATGTACTGATGTTACTTTTCACTCTCTGCTTACATAGCTTGTACTAATGTCACTGGCTGAGTTGAGTATTACAGGGCAACCATTTATTTTGGCACTTTATTTTTTGCTGGCCTCACCCAGCTTTGCGTAGGCGAGGACTAGGTACTTTGGTTGTCTGTCTGTCTGCCATTCTTGGTTTTGTTTTTTTGGTTTAACTTGAAAACCATTAGCTCTAAATCTGTGAGGCTTTTTGTATGTTTTATATTTGAACCTACAGTATATACTTTATGATTATGAACATATCCATCAATATTAATGATATAATTTTAGTGATCTTGCTTTTGTACAACTTCCTCTGAATTTAGCTGCTGCATACACATTTATATATAAGTGTTAAACTCTGTTTTAAAAATCATAAAAATGGATGTAATCTTGAAAAACTAACTTCAATCCTACATACCTAGGCTACTGCATAATAGGACATTATGTTAATTTGTTATCTTAGGTTAATTTTGAACATAATTTGCATGCAAACATTTTGTATAGGTTATTTGTTATAATTTTTATCATAATTTGACACTAGCAACCATAATTCCATCACAGTGTAATATTGCAATTATAGTCATGGTGGTATAAATCGAAAGTTTATTGTGAAATTATTATTTCATTACAAGCATTATATGTATTAATTGTACCCCCAATTTTATTTTTTATTTACTAGGTTGAAGAATTTTGGTCGTAAGTTGCATGAGTTTTGAAATTGTAATGTGTGTGATCCTCAATCGTGTAGTGTGTACAATCATATCAAGCCACCAAGCCAACTTAGCAGTGGATGTGACTACATGCTATTTAAGGTAAATAAGTGTTTTTGACATGCAAACATTAACCTTTTAATAGGAAGGTATTGAACCAATGTGGCATGACAAAACAAACAAAAATGGTGGTAGGTGGTTGTTAAATATTGATAAAAGAGACAGAAAATATGGGGTTTTAGACAATATTTGGAAGGAAACAGTAAAGTCTGCAGAAAAATTGGAAATAATGTTTATTTTGTTGCTTTCTGTAGTTATTATGCTTAATTGGGGAAATTTTTGATGACAGTAGTGATGATATATGTGGAGCTGTGGTACAAAATAGAATAAAAGGAGACAGAATATCTCTTTGGACTAAAGCTGCTAAAAATAAAGAGCATGTTCACAGAATAGGGTACGTTATAATTTTTTTAATTTTAAAGTTATTGTTTCTGGAATAGTCATGTATATAAAGAGAAGGTACAGATGCACATTCTTGGACAATTTACAATACAATACCAGGTAGAGATCATTGAGTTTGTTTATATATTATGTCCTTCACTTAGTCACATCTTGATGTCGCAAATAAGACAGGGTTTAGCAGTAGAACACTATTTACTATATAACCTGGCCACACATTGATAGGAGCTAATTAAGACAATAATTAGAGTCACATTTTATGGTCTATTATTGTATTGCAATATACTTGATATAATTTTGGTTGGAAAAAGCTATTGTAAATTGCATTACAGAAACAATTGCACTGCACTAAGATATAAAAGCATGCATGCATATGTTAAAATTAATAAGTGAAACAAGTCCACACCGTTGGGTTTGTCTGAGTCACTAATGTCTTGTAGTCATCTAACAGTATAAAAAAGATAAAGGAGAAAAAGAAAGAAAGATGGGAATGATTTTAAGTGAAAGAGAAAATTACAGCAAGAATAACAATGACTAGGACATAATTCAAAAAATTATATAGTGTAGGGTTGAACCTACAAATTGAATTCAAACAAGCTTCTGCAGGGTTGATCCTGTAAAATGAATTCAAACAAGCCCCTGTGACACCACCACATGTACAATCAGTTAATGGTCCGTAATGTATTACCTGTATTGTATTCATCAGTATATCTAGGCTGTTGTGATCAGTTAATGAATATCTACAAAAATTATTTACTTTGCATTTTTCATAAATACAATGTCAGTGTCCACTAAATTTGTAATCACTTGCAGAAAAAATTAACAAGGGTAATATTCCTACAAAAGCTAGAATTCATCACTTTACATGCATATAGCTTTCACTAAGACTTGTAGGGGTTAGGGTTTCCCACAAAGCATGCTATGTGCGAGCTGAACAGCATGCTTCATGAGCTGATGAGCACTGCAATACAGTACATGGCATTTTGAAGCAACTTTAAAAATTCACAAAATATACAAGGTCCTGAAGATAGTGTGGAATCAGCTTGAATCACTTGATGCGCATTGAATTTGCATTAGTTCTAAACCAGTTCAAGCCACATTGCAAGTGTAGAAAGGCCTTAAATCTAGTTTATGACTAGATCTAGACATATTTATTAATTAATTATTCATTTTTTTTTGTGTTATTTCATTTCATTTCATTTTAGATCTATACCGCTTTTATTTCAACCAGCTACCTCATTTCTGGAATGAGCTAATAGACCAAGGTGATATACTTGATTGCTCCTTGCCCTCAACTAAGAGACGATTGGTAAATCTAATGTTGCAGACCTTTCTATTCAAATTTGGCTCCACAAATTTTTACACATTTCACTTTTATGTTCATGCAGTAGGTGTATCAAATCATTCCTGTAATTTTAAACTTAGTTTGTAGCTCTTAAATTCAATAAAATTCCTTTTAGTTTTGTTTTATTTTTGGGAATCTGTGTTTTATTATAGTTTCTCCTACAGTACTGTCTAGTCTTTTGTGTTTTATTTTTCTAGATGTGTGTTGTAAAGTTCATTAATAATAATAATAATTATTGATTTGTTTTATTGCTCCTCTTTTTGTCTAACTTACTAAAAATAATGAGAATAGTAAAAAAAATAATAACTAAAAAAATATGACAGTATTAACATGACTATAGTAGATCTAGAGACATACAGCAGCGGCAACAAAAATTGTAAATCTAATAATGAATTAAAATTCTACTTCTACAGTCCACAGCTCTAGATCTACCTCCACCTCTAGATATTCGGTAGATTTTTTAGGTCTACTGGATGATCCAGTAGATTTAATGGATGACTGGGGATGTAATTTTTGTGGTTTTTTTATGTGTGATGATTTCTGTCTCACAGCAGACACTGTAGGTTTACGCTCTAATGTTTGTCTTCTACGTTTTCTTGACCTAGTATCTGTAGCTGCTGGGAAAGATTGAGAACGATGGAATTTATGTACTGGTTTGGCTTGTGGAAAATGCTGACTTGAAGTAGATCTAATTGGTTCTTCAATCTGTAAATAAAAAGTTGTGATTTACTTCTATTATAAAGGCACTTACTTTAAAAGGAACATCATGATAGGATCCCTGATACCAGATTGAACTTATAGTAAGCTGAACATTTCCATCAATGATGATGTCTGCTAAATCTTGAGCTTGCTCAAATTTTAGAGGAAAAA
>NW_003546325.1:14288-18222 GCF_000090795.2 Amphimedon queenslandica | reverse complement strand
TTCAGATGCTCACCAAAGCTGTCTTTAGGTATCTCTGTAATGCTCCTCTTCAGATATGTCATCACATTCTCTTCTAGAAATGTTTCATAACTAGTTTTATCTTCTTCAGCACCAAATTTGTTGATGAGCAATCCTAAAGGGTGATGATTAAACCAAGACGAAATATCAGAGATAATGCTAAAAACATCATCTATATCTGTTGCATTGTCCAGAGTTTCTCGCAATGTTAGACCAGACTTTGCTGTTATCTCAAGCAACTTTGAGCTTTTCAAGTAGAGTGTAATGGTTTTGACTGATACATCCCTTTTCTTCATCGATTCGCAAACATCTATCAATAGGGAGGCAAAGGCTTCATTGATTGCTTTTGCTTCTTTCACAAGAAGATATAGGTATTGCTGCTTTTTGCAACCAGGTAATTTTTTTACATCTAGTATAGGAAACCTGTGACAAGAATCAGGATTGCTGCAACCTTCTGTGATAATTTTCTCAAGAGAACAATCTCCACAACTGCACAATTTTTTGAGATCATCTTCGTCATAGTAGCCATAATCACTTGCACTATCAGAACTGAAACTTTGTTGCAGACCTATATAAATAATAAAATATAATATGCATTATAATTGTGCCTTATAATAAACCTTGACATAAATCAATGTTCATTTCATTGTCATCTGTTTTATTTTCTGAGTCAGAAATTAGTTTATTCTTCAACTAAATAACAAATAATTATTAATAGTTTATAAAAAGTATAGTATATTTTTACTCACTTCTTTAGCTAAGCGTTCTTGGTGAATTGATGGAGAAACAAGGACACGCAAAATAGTTCCCCAAGTAAATGGTGCTTCACAGTTAGGAGCTTTTTCCCATAACTTTAGAACTTCAAAAAACATTTTGTCTGGTTTTCCTGCAAAAGTAACATTCATTTTAATTGCTTCAAGTTCAGATCCTGGGATTTTCAAGTTAGTTCCAAAATATTCCCATTCACTTGGAATCTATAATACCTTAGCATCAAAATTAGCCTATTATTCATCTGACTTACCTCTGTAACTACATAATTGAGTAAATATGGCATCTGAGGAATTCCAAACTTTCTTATATTGTCAAATTCTAAGGTATGGATTAGCAACTATTTTACACATACATTATATCTACCTTCAAACAGAAGAGCCATGGTAGAATCTTCTTTCTTTGCAATGAGGCAGCAATAACATGCATGAATATGATTCACTGCGTGTGATCTACATCCTTATATGGCCATAGTATGCAATGAATAATGATGGCTATGATTACTGATTCCTTACTGGGAAATCATGTTTATGTAACAAATAAATTTCATAATAACAATAGTATTATGTCAATATGTTTACTAGTAAGTGATACCAAAAGTGTTGCAAATTATCTCATTTATAATGTATAGGAACTAAATGGCACACAAATGTCATAATTCAAACAAATATTCAATAGTCAGTGACTTTGGCTATGTAAAAATGGGCTAGTTTGATGACTATGTGAAGTGTACTCGGCACTTTTTGCTTTCTTTAGTAATCCAAGTGCTGTGCCAAGTTTTTCCTTAAATCTATCTCTTTGGTTTGGTTTGTAGGACTCCGGGAAAAAAATGGTATCATTGTCCAAACAAATGCTCAAGTAATGTTTCCAGCAGCGTTCTGGAAATTGCTTCTCAGCTTCAAGCAGAGAGAATGGATTGCCTACAGCAACAACAAAAGACTTGGAACGACTGAGAGCTGTGTTAAAAATTTGAGGATTTGTTAGGCTCTTAGTTGGATTACTACTTGTGCCATCACTTTCAAGTGGCTCAAATGTGGTCAAAATAACAGCTTGAAACTCATGACCTATATGACATATAATAACAATTATAATATCAAATAATAATCAACATGCCTTGAATTAAATATGATGGCAAAAGTGTTAGTTTACCTAACCCCACATTCTTCAACTTTGATTCAATTATATTCAACTATACATATAAACTCAATAATACATGCTTCAATATGTTTTATATTGCTTACTTGAGTTCTAAAAGGAGATATGATGCACACATCTCTCATCTTGATATGATTCCATTCACGTGGCCAGAAGGATAAATAATGTTGTGCCTGTCGTACAACTGCATCAGCTGCAAACTCCATTAGTCCTTTTAAGTCCTGACTTGGAGTGTCATTACAATTACACCAATAAAATACAAGAGGATAGCGTATCGCTCGATGCTGTTTTTCTGAACATGCCTTTGGTGCACAGGCAATTGGGTACTTGTAAATTGTGCTCGACAGGAACTTCACAATCTCAGGGCAACAACGATAATTTGTAGCTAAGTATTTCAAGTACTTAAAATCCTGTTGCTTGCCTGCAAACTCCTGGTATTTCTTCTCCAAACGCTCTAGCAATGATTGAGCCAGACCATACTTCTTACTCTTTTCACCCAGAACAAGAACAGATGGTCCAACCTAAAGTTAACATTAAAATTAAGTAAATTTGACACAATGCATTACCTGTTTTGTATCTCCTGCTACAATTACTTTAGTAGCAGCATCTCCCAGAGAAAGAGGAGCTATTGCTTCAGGTTCTCTAACCTGTGCAGCTTCATCAAGAAGGATATGAGTGAAGCGAACTTTATTGAGGGTTTTTGCAACTTGCAGTGAGCTCATGTATGTTGTTATGATCACAAGAACACAATCATTAATGTGCTGTCCAATCACAATGTCACGTCTAAAATCAAATAATGTCCTGTTCATTACATTGCGAGAAAAATTAGAGGAATCTTTTCTTGTTATGCGAATAATTTTGACCTGTGGCATACGAGTAAAACCAGGACACAAATACTTCAGCATATATGTTTCAACTGTATTTGTATGATGAGCACATAAAAGAATCCTCGTTTGACAGCGTGATTCCAAACCAGCTTGAATAAATTCGTAAGCAGCACGAGCTATAATTCTCGTTTTTCCAGAACCGAAAGGGCCAGAAACAATAACTGGATGATCTACAGGACTTTCAACAATTGCTTTCAAAGCTTGAAACTGCTTATCAGCATCAACTAGTAGATCAGGGTGAGGGTATGCAGGCTTCAAATGAAAAGATGCTGTAAGAGGAATGTGAGAGATAGTATCACTGCTTGGAGTAATCTTTTTCACCATTGAATAAGGTATGCTAATGACGGCTTGATGTAGGGAATTGAAATAAGAATGCTTCACTTCAAATTCGACATTCACCTCATACCATCCTGATCTAATGTGACGACTTTTTTCTTGAAGCAATCGAAAATCATCAATAGCCAGAGAAACATAAAAATGTTCGCTGAAATCACGAAAATTGCTAATAAGAATTGTTCCTTTGCAGATATCCTTTTGATTCTTAATGTCAATGAAAACCATTCCTTCACTGGCTTGAGTAGCATACTGCACTTGATCATCATCCATCCCTAGCATTTGACAAATGTATTTTGATTCCGTTTCTAATTTTTGACAGCCCTGTATCTCATAAGTTCCGTCACACCTACACAGTTAGTAAACATAAAGTAATATGCATTAAAATGTTAAATTACTTTTGAGAAAGGATTTGAATGTGCTCAGCTTCTTCATAACACAAAAGAGAGTAAAATTTATCTCTGTAACTGCTGGTTGTGAGTTCTTGAAAAAATTGCTCATTATGAAGTACTGCTTTAAGCCGTTTTTCAAAGTTAACTTTCCACTGCCCTCTCTCATCAAAGTTTAGATCTTGCCTTTTTTGAGGATCAGCTGCTTTGCTATTTACCTTAGTCACAGGAAAAGAAACTTCATTAGCATCTGTTGTAGGAAGAGAACTAGCAGCAATGGAATATGAACTGGCAGAGAGTGGAGTCTCTTTTCTTTTTCTTTTTTCTATAATAAGTGCATGTACAATACAGTTACCAACCATACAATTTTTTTGCTTGCCTTTA
>NW_003546325.1:11932-14133 GCF_000090795.2 Amphimedon queenslandica | reverse complement strand
TAAAATTAACTTTAGTTAATCTTTGCAAAATTTAGTCATACATGTATTTTCAGGAATAAATAGCCACTCACCTTGCTCATTATCACTATCTTTGCTCTCCATTTTATTATAATATTCATTCTCAATGCCTTGAACAAATGGAGGGATCATAACTTCATCATAATTTTCAACAAGGGTAACACCTATGCAAATAAAATTAATGATAACAGCTAGATCTAGTTGAGAGGAAGAACTGCTCTGATTTGTATGGAACACTTAAGTATACCTGACACTACAACATACTTTTAAAAAGCTTTAAAATGTGTATGCTTTAAGTACCAGTACTTGCATTATGACTAAAGTTTATTTTTATAATTAAAGGATTTCAAAGCACTCAATTATTCGTGCCTAAGCTAACTTAAAACTCAAGTTTACAGTGCTTGACCCAGCCCAACCCTGCACTACATCAGACTCAGAGTTTCTCAATAAAATTTGACATAGTGCTCTGAATCTTGTCAACTCATGTAGCATTTTAGCTTTTACTACACTTTGTGGCAAGCCTGAAGGTGGCTTCTTAACATAAAACATTGATTTCAATTACTTGTGTTTGTATCTAAAAGCATGGGTCATGAGTAATGATAAAATTTTTTCTACTCTGATTTATTGACACATGCTACCATTTGTTTGTACTTTTGGTCAAGACACAAGCTGATGAAAAGCATTGAATTATATTGAGAAGTAAACCCCACCTTGATACTCAATCAAAAATGCCATTAAAAGTAATCTCCATATCTACATGTCCTTATTTATATCTTTCCTGTGATTAATGTTTCTGATTCATAATGATATCCACTGGGATACTATAAATCAAAAATTTTTCAGGCTGTCATTGTGGAGGTATACTATCACTTGCTACAGTGGACCAACAGGCTAAAACTGTCAATTCTATACTTCTCCGCATCACTCCAGTGGCTCCAAATAGTTGCAGAGCTATGAAAAAAAAGGTAAAGGTTGCAATCTTTTACTCTTGAGGCTATAACTGCTTGCTCTTCTTACAAAATGGCAGAAAGTGTATTGAGCTCCATTGAAAACAGTGCAACAATACCTCCACAATGGCGGCCTGAAAAATTTTTAATTTACAGTATCCCAATAAATATCATTATAAATCAGAAATACCATTGACAGGAAAGATATGAATACGTAAATTTTTTTAGCTGATTCAGATTGTTAAATTTACTTAAAACATTCAACAAATACCATGGATTATATGTATATGATATACCATGCCGGTGAGGTGTATATGGCTTATATACGACCCGAGCCCGAGGGTGGAGCCGAAGGGTGAGGGTCGTATATAAAGGTGGGTTCACAATATGATGCATTGTTTTTCATGCGCTAGCGTCATGACCAGAAGTGCTGTATAAACCAATAGGAGTATGCGTCAATGCATCAGAATAGAAATGTTTTCTAATCTGACGCATTGACGCATGCTCCATTGGTTTATGCAGCACTTCCAGTCGTGACAGACGTGCATGCATCATATTGAGAACCCGCCTTAAGCCATATACACCAAACCGGTGTGGTATATTAAATTATTACCTGAAAAAGCCACACCTCAAATTTATATGGAACACGTGTCTCAAACATACTGCATGAGCATGCGCAGTAGGGTCACATGGCAGAAGCAATTCAAAATGGCCAAGAACAAGGAGAACAAAGATCAAACTCCATCAAAGAAACACAGGGTTTCTTAGTCCTTTAGAGGCAGGAAACAGGAGGAAAGATTTGCTACTGTGTCTGAGGAGGTCTTTAGCATTATGGCAAGACACAAATGACCAAAAACAGCAAGAACACTGACAGTACTTGTCCTGCACACTCGGTCAACTGAGAAGGATAAACTTACTCCCAGCTGTTCAAAGGAGCTACTTAACAAATGGTGGTGTGTTTATACAAATGAAACTCGTAACAAGATTTGTAAGCCATACCCATCTAGTACAATCCAGTCGCTTCTCTCGGGAATTCTTCATTACATGAGAAAACTTGACAACTTGAACTTAGTTAGAGTCTTGGATTTGATTCTCTTATAGTAATCACCGTTGTATTTTAAGGGTTATATACCAACCCTAGGGAGTAAATGCGATACATACACCCACATTTTTCTTTGATGTGTGGCTTCTTTAGGATATAAAAGTATATATATATATATATATATATATATATAT
>NW_003546325.1:8938-11922 GCF_000090795.2 Amphimedon queenslandica | reverse complement strand
TATTATGGAATGCAATAACAAGCTAAATCAGTTTTAGTGCTGAAAAATTGAACCAATAGTTAATGGTCTTAGCCTTATAAAGAAACAAAAACATGCATGGTATGCAACTAAAAAAAAAGACACTAAAACTTAATTTTGAAAAACTAATAAAAAATAAACTACATGTAGCATAACTGACCTAAAGAACTGATATCAACTCGATCTGTATGAGTCAACAATGTCATACTTTGTTTTTCCTCTGCAGTATCACCTAAAAATTTTCAAATTAGATACAAACATGTATTGATAAATGCATACCATCATCTGGCAAATCTGTTGTTGGTAATGAGACATACTTTGGTTGCTCTATTGTTTAAATCAATCAAATAAATTTGTTCAATAAAATAATTCAAGTTACCTTGCTCAAACTCTGAGGTATAAGTTTCCAAGCCAGAACTGTCATAATTATTATCATCTAAATTTATAGTGTATAGAAAAACATTATAAAAAATCCAAACCTTCATTATTGGCAATGTCATCATCAGATTCAGAAAAATCTTTATCATGACTCTGTTCAATTTCTTGATATTGAAGACTTTTAATATGAGCCTCATGAACTGATGAAAATGCGAGAGCACTAACGTTGACAGTAACTTGACTAGCAACAAGAAATTTAAGCTGCTTCTCAACTTTGTTGATTTGTAGTAAAATTAAAGCGAAATTTTCAATTTGAAGAATTCGGGCAATACTGTCTCGGATAAAAAGAAGCTTTTCCACTGAAAAACTGAGTATATCATCTGTTGTAGTAACAGTTAAAACATCCGAAGAAAAGCCATCAATGCTTGAGCAGTGGTGAAGGAGTAACGGTATTTCTTGTACAGTGAGTTCTTGTAAAGTTGTGATGTACATCTTGAAGCTTTCCTTGACATCATAGTCACCAAATTTGTCTATAACTTTTTTTAAAAGAGAAAAATTGCAAAAAGACCAATAATCTTTTAAAAACATTAGTAGTTCTCTAACACTACTAATTTCATTGATTAAATTTGCATTGAACATTGGAAGGACGTCAGTAGAGCTTCGTAGAGGTATTAGATCATATATAAACTTTTTCAATTCATCCAGGGTTACTCCTTTCAAAGCTATTGATCTAACTAACTTGACCATTAATGATGCAAACATTCGGTCAACTGTTGTCATCTTTGCACAGTATTTCACAGTGGGTATCGTGGCAAACTATATGAACAATTAAGATAATAAAATTTTATCAATTTAATAAACAAACCTCTGGTGATTTTACTAATTGTGAGTTTCCTTCAAATTCTATAGCTTGTATCTTCACCCCAGGAGCTACATTTTGTAAAACTAGCAATAGCCTGTCATTGTTAGGAATCATTTCTTTGAGGAGAGTGTAAGGTGCACTGAAAGTTAATTCATCAATGCCATGATAACAAAACTCTAATGCATCAATGCTAACACAAAGTGCTGAAGCAAGTTGCTTTTCTAAGGCTGTGAGAGCATTTGCTAAAAATTTCATTGGAGAAGGAACTTTCATTTTCAAAACAAAGTAACCAGAGCCCTGAAATGTGTTTGTAGACATATTGGGAATTTCAAAAAGTGACCTTTTGAGAAATGGGTTTAAGCAATTTTCCACGTAATCTTCATATCTTTTAATTGAGATTTTAAATTCATAAACAAGTGAGCCAATCAAACTGTGATTGAACCAATCGACATGGTTTTCGAGTAGCTTCATAACTTCACTCTTCATTTGAACTGCTTTCAATTGGCTCTGGGCTTCAACGTTATTGGAATCATTTTGAAATGAAAACTTCTGCAAGGAAGAAATATACAAAACTAGCTCATCGACATCAATATGATCATTTAAATATGCTAAAATCTCATGAAGAAAGCCAGCAAACTCTTCACCAACTTTCTTTGATTCTTTAATCAATCTGACTACAAGTGTGTCTGTAGTTAACTTATTAAAGTGAAGTAAAGGAAAATGCTTTTTTGTTGTAGGGCTTGAACAACTATTTTTAAGGAGATCATCTAGTGTACAAACTCCACATCCACAAAGAAGTGGAATGTCCTCTTTTTGCAGTATGTCAGAATCAACTGCCTCTTCAGTTTTCTGTTTCACAGCTAGCTCTATATAGCTGAATTAAACTACTTAAATTATAATAATTATTTTACCTTCTTTTAAAAAGTCTAAAGATAAGTCAACCATGCCAACTTTATCACTGTTGTTGAGAGCTCCAATAAAATTATAATACGTAGCACCATTTCCATTTTTCTCCTTCCACTTATTTAGTGCTTTCATTTTTCTCTCTGCTTCACTGTTGCTACCAAATTTTATGGCCTTAACTTCAAGCACTGTCAGTCCCAAGTAGAAACCAAGCAGTTCCCAGTTGTCTAGGCTTTTACTCAATTGAACCAGAACATTCTCAGAGCACTGGTAACTCTTTAAGTCTTCAATTGTAAGCCCTCTTCTATCACAGTGGTCTTTGATAATAATATCTGTAAAATTATAATTTAGAGTCATAATTATGACCTTAGCACTTATTAATTTTCAAAGAAAAATATTATTAATGAATACTGTTACTGAAATTGAGGCAAGGTAATTGTTATATTTTTACACTGAAAAAGTTTATGTTAAAATTACAATTTTTACTAGTTAGATGTCGTTATTAATTGCTAATTATTTGGATCGAAATGGACTTACAATAAGACCTGGGGTCAATTACAAAACCTCGATTACAGTTTTGATATGTTTTAATTTTGCATGAAACAGAAACAAGGCTTGCTTTAAAAACCACAGTTCAGCTGTCATAAAAATATTAACAAAATTATTGTCAACAGGGTTTCTCACAAAGTAAACAGCAATATACTATAGTGCATGGCTTTTGGAATAATTTTAAAATTCAGAGAAAAATCAATTTTGATCTAGATTAGCGGCGACAAAACACATACAAAAATTTTCCTAGCCACTTTTGACAAACTTTGGCTAA
>NW_003546325.1:6031-8071 GCF_000090795.2 Amphimedon queenslandica | reverse complement strand
ATAAAAATTCCTATCACATGTATTCTGATTAGGCTTAAGCCTCAATTACAATTATAATTATGTAATTGTAGCTGTAATTAAGCTTCTTATTACAAATACAACTGTCATTGGTCCCAAGTCTACTTACAATTAAAATAAACCACTGGTTGGTTTATACCTATATTAATTTATATGCACTAAAATGCCATAGCCCAGGCTCTGCCTTATAGTCAAATGCAGTTGTTAGAGTCTCTCAATACTGGTCAACAGTACAAATAGGAACTGCAGTTGCCCAGTTCCAGGCAACTCAATGCATAATGAGCTGACACGTGATCCCAGCTTCCAATCCTGTTCCATGTATAATATTTATGACTAAACTAACCTGAATCAGTATTACTACGCAGTGATCTCAAATAATCAACCTTCATTTTTGATAATTTATCAGATAATTCTTCGTTTTCTTCTTTTATTTTACGAAACTGAGAGATCAAAACAGTCAACTCTTTATCAAGTGGAAGTGGTTCTTCCTATTAATAATTATTATAATTAATACAAACAAGAGTGAATTATCCACTCTTGATACAAACTAGTGAGATATACCTCAAATTCTTTAATTGATTCAGTATCACTCTGAAGAGACAATGATTCTTCCTAATAATTAAGATGTTAATTTTATCATACAGTATATTACAGGAGTTAAATTTGGAAAATTGTTGATTTTATATTGGTGATCTAGAGCATGCTTAGAATGAGACATAGTCTAGGGCTCACTGAAACGAATAGTGAGATATTTCGTTAAAGCAATATTCGAATAGTTTTTTTGCTATTCGAATTATTTGCATAATAAAATTATTAATGGTTATTGCATAGATATTAGAGTAAATGAAAGGGATTGGAAACTACTGTTCCCGCCCGGTGATGCTGTTTTCATCACCCCTGGTTACCTGGTTGGCAACGTCTGTGTTTATCCTCATTCCCCATCTCCTCCATAGTAGTTGTTGTGTGGAAAGGATCTCGAAGGAATATTGTGTGACTATTAGATAGCGCTTGCTTATGATATATCTTCTGTTCCACATAGAAAGTTTATGACTACCTATAGCAAGGTTTTTGTTTCTATAAAGCTATTTTTCGACCAGTTATGGGTACACAAAGTCGGGATCTTTTTTGACACTTTTTCGCCTCTACAGCTTTCATGCTTTTGCTATTCTAAGTGTTGCCTCATATCATTCCATAGGTAATTGAAAGTTCTCTTATATTCTGACAAGCTTTTTAGAGTTTAGCTACAAATGTCTTCATTAGAGGGAGAAAACAGCAATTTTATGGGCAAAAGCACTATAACATTCAAAATATTAATTTAAATATACCAAATAAATAATAATTAACAGTGCAAAACATTGAACTCCTTGATAGTCGAGTTTATTTTTCATTAGAGCACTCTTCTTGGAGTTATTCTAATTTTAATGAAAAAATCAAGAATTTTGTGGTCAAAAGGTAACAAACCGCCTAGTCAGCAATTTTTTTGCTTAGCAACAATACAATCAAATGGCAATATTACTACGCCCACGTGGAAGTTTCCAATCCCTTTCATTTACTCTATTATCTATGGTTATTGTAATAATTAACGGCCACGCCCACTGCATGTCACCTGCACAGGCTGCTTTCTTCGAGGCTTCTTAGTCTATTTCTTGGTCTGTTTACTTACCAACTCACTAGATCTAAATACTGATGCTGTGGCAAGGGAAAGTGGTTCTTAATCTCTAAGAAGTCCTGTTTGGCATAATTTTGAAAAGTTTAACACCAAAAAGGTAGTTTATAATCATTCAGCAATAACAGTTGAATTATTCGAATATTCGTCCGTTTAGCATAAATAGTGAAAACTACTATTCGTTTCAGCCCTACATAGTACAGTAGTAGTTTAAATATCTGATAAACTACTACAGGAAAAACTAATGAAACATATTATTGACACATATAGACCACCCAGAGTGAGAATTGCGAAAACTATGAATTTCATTAATTTTATATATGGTATCCGCCCACAGGCCATAATTGGCTGCCATT
>NW_003546325.1:4143-6021 GCF_000090795.2 Amphimedon queenslandica | reverse complement strand
CAAATATGTGTATAGTATAGCAAGCTAATTATATGTATACAAAATTTAAGGATACAGTATAGAGGTAAGAATGGAATTGTTAGTAAACATATGCAATGAAATTTTTAAAATTACAAACTCTGACTAAGTTTAGTACTTTACAGTATAATGCAACAATAGCTAACCTCCAATACTCTCATCATTGGTAATTGTTGCTTTAATTTAATTGTTTCCTTATAATAAGTACAAAATATCAATTAATTACATCCAACCGTCTGGTAGATGAATTGCATACCTTTTCTTTACTACTGATAGCACCTCTTAGTTTATATTCAGTTTCTTTAAGTATGATATAAGAAATAACCTAAAAATACATACATAAAAACTTAAATGCAAAACAATTATGTCTTAAATTGCACGGGCATAATTATGATTAAAAATGTACACTGACATCTGTATGTTGTAATGAATCTTGATCCTTTTCTTTTAGTTCCTGTACAATGTAGTCAACTATTAATGTGCAAATATACAGGTACATGTACCTTTTGTCTAACATCTTGTCTCCTCCATAGTGTTAAGTTACCAATAGTCAGTTTCTTTAATCTTTGTCCCATTAGTATATGAATATTCTCTATCATCCTCAATACAGTAAACCCAACATCAGAGAAAGGAAAGGAGCAAGTGACAGATATTGAAGTGGAGGATCCTATAAACTTAATGATCAGCAATTTACCAGACACTTTAGATAAAACGCCCTTGATATCCTGCAGCACATGTTCCTTAGGCTCCCAGTCAAAAATAAAAGTAACTGTTTCACATTTCAGATGAGAAACAGAGTCAAGTATTTTGTCTAGACAAAGACTAACTGAGATTGATTTGTAGAATTCCTTTAACTCAGCTCTATATGTCTCAATGTGTTCCCTTGCTTCAGTTATCTCCATTTCTTCTACTATGCTATGAAGTAGTTCAATGTTAGTCAGTGAACATTCATCTTTAATATGACGAAGGATGCTAGAAACATCTGAACAATGCTCTACTTTTTTACTAAGGGAAGTGCTATAACAACAGAGGAACTCTTTGATGTCATCTGCATCCAATTTCTTCTTTAAAAACTTGCAAACATTATACAACATCCTTGTGTAAGAAGCTTTTATTGAGCTATACTCCACAGATAAATGTTGAGGAACAGGCACTTCAACTAAAAATAGTTTCATTAATAGCAGTTATGTTATGTAATCAAAATACTACCTTGAGGTGACAATGGTTGTGAAGATGAATTACTAGTAACTTCAGTATCACCAATACTACCTACAAAAGAAAAGGACAACTACAATAAATGAGCCATTTGTACATGCATTACTGAGATAATACATACCAGATTGGGTTGTCATGGTTTCATTGGCAGTAAAAAATATTAATGAATGCATTATCAATTAATTAATAATTATTACCTTTTGGAGCTACATCATGATCTTTCATAATCTGAGGAACAGCACCTACTTCAGGAATAGGAAAATACTTACCTAAACACATAATAATAAGGATACACTGATTAGTATTGGTTTATACTAAATTCACAGACTTGCGTTTCGCACCACACACGACCTCATACTTAAAGATATTTATTGACAAAACACATAACTTGGTAAAGGTTATACAATGAGGTGAGGTATCTATGGCATTTATCATACCAAGGGCCATAGGCCCGAGAGGTATGATATGGCCATAGATACCGACACAGAGTTGTATAACCGACTTCTACTATGTACTAATAAAAACAACTAGTTTACTTAGCAACACTTAGCAACAGCATGGCATGCATGCCTATTTTAAGCAGGAGGTTAATAAGTAATTCCCCCCAGGGCAAACTTATTAACCTCCAGGGCCACTTATTTACCT
>NW_003546325.1:2129-3330 GCF_000090795.2 Amphimedon queenslandica | reverse complement strand
TGGTGGCCATCCACTTGTATCAGTGTAATGGAAACTATGAACAATGAATTAATTAAAGTTGCCTTACAACAAAATTTAATTTTAAAATATGCAGTGATTACATTATGATACTCACTAATATCATCCAGTATAGTTTGTCCCAGTGATACATTAGTACTTATTCTACACAATACATTAGCAAATGTATGTAAACTGTTGGGATCAGTTTGAACAGCTTCTTTGACAGCAGTTAATAGAGCCTCACGTTGATTAGGAATAGAGGGACTAGCTGACACCACTCTACTAACTGCTTCTTGTGTTAACATACGTTCACCATAAAGTAACCAAGCAATACTAACAGAATCACAAAGAGACTGAGACAGGACAGTATGACGATTATTAAAAATATTAATAAGAACATGATGATCTATGATAAAAAATACAATGATTATAGTTACATACAGTAATGGTTGACTCACTTAACTTCTCAGCTACAGCAGTTTCATTCATAGATCGTAGAGCATCTGACAGTGAGTCCAAGTTGGCTCCTCCTCTACTGTCAACATCATCAGCTCTACTTAACCATTGGGAGAGGCACTCTGTCATACAACGAGATACATCATTAGGATGATTCTTTTCTATGACGTCCAGTGTATCCTTCCTTAGTCTTAGTCTCAGTCCAAGCTGATACCACTTCACTTCAGGAAAACCACATCTCTTCAATAAGTCAAGAACATCAACAAGATCAATGCCTACAGAGAAAAATCTTATGATCAAAAAATGTACCATGCATAAATCAGGAAATTTATGTAGCAGAAAATTGTGTATCAAAACATTTTGTAATAAAACTGTGCATACTTAATGCCTTTCTACACTATAAAAAATACAGCACCGGTTTAAAACAGCATTCAATAGATAACCAATGGCAGCTGGATCAGAAATACTATTATAATACAAGATCCTGAAGATAGTGTGAATCATTCACTTGATGCGCATTGAGTTCCAAACCAGGCCTTTAATTATTAAAAATCACACATTAGACTATGTGATGTAATTTCTAATTCAGTAGAATTATATATTAAAGTCACAGTAAAAATTCTAGATAGCTAGACAGTACTCACTATACTGATTACCTAAACAAGTTTGACTAGTAGCCATAGCTACAAATTAATCCTGTCCTGACGCCAGGACCTCACACTGAACCTTTCTTTCTTTAGTTTCC
>NW_003546325.1:0-950 GCF_000090795.2 Amphimedon queenslandica | reverse complement strand
TCTTTGGATGGGGGCAGCATTATGAATAGGGCTGTCTGTAAGGATCTGGGAGTCCTTTTTTCCAGTTCTCTCTCCTGGTCTCCTCAGGCCGGTTAAGGCAGTACTGAAAAGGCTTATGGTGTACTATGGATGTTAAAGCATGTCTTCCCATGCACTACAACAACCACTGCAGCTGTTAAAAGAAAGCTTTACTTGTCCTTGGTCATCTCTATCGCAACCTACTGTTGCCAAGTCTGGAGACCCTCCTTATATAATTAAGGACATTGTGGTGCTGGAGTTACTTCAAAGACGTATATTCTGAATGACTTTGTTTCAGACTATAAAACTTGTCTTCTCCATCTCAAGCTCCTACTCTTTTTTCTAATACATATTAATGTTTTTATTTTGTGTAGACAAGTTTGAGCTAATTTTGATTAAAATTGAATTTTTTATGAATTTTTAAAGCTGCTCCAAATGCCATGTCCCATATGTGTCAGCTCATGAAGCATGCTGTTTAGATCACTTAGCATGCTTTGTGGGAAACCCTGGCCTATATTGTACAATATTTGCATGTAGTTCATAATTATTCTTCAAAATACAATCAATCATTAGGTATGGTGTTGATCAGTTTATATTGATATCTCCTGATGAGAAGAGTCATGCAATATCAAGTGAAGCTCTGAGTCCAAACTATTACTCAGTTCAATATCTCTGGCTGTAGCTAACACTGGATGGTCTGTTATAATAATTAATCTTATAATTTTAATTTTAATTTCTCTCCATTTTATCTCTTCTCTTCAATACTTGTCTCTTCTCTTCTCATTCTCTTGTCCTCTATTCCTTCCTTCAGTACATTGCCTATATTCATTCAGATACAGAAGAATTGGCGTCACATGTTTAGCGGACAGTGTGAGGGGTGTGGTCTCCGTACATCTTTTGAAATGATACATTTGAGACATATTCCACCTCAC
>NW_003546324.1:292490-294028 GCF_000090795.2 Amphimedon queenslandica | reverse complement strand
TATGATACCAACACAATACATTGTATTAATTCTGCTATACCAGTATAATATCTTAATACTGTACTATTACCTATGTACAACCATTAATGTTACCTACATCATAATATATTAACCTTGCTATATAAGTGGGTATGCTCCTATCCTTCATTGCCTACACTGACTTAGTACTTATGAACCTTAATATGACACAATAAAAACCATATCATGTACCTATACCATACTAACCTCATTGCTATACAAAATACATTCTTCTCTTAATACCATAACATTACCTACCTACAACTTATGCACACAACATAAGAAAACTTAACTTATTACTAAATACCATACCATTAACTAATAATCTATTACCATTGCTTCCTACCATATTACTGTATATGACCCTGTCTATTATTGTAACCTCTACAACCTTAACATAATAAGAGTAATCTTGATATACAATCTACCACAATGTTCATATTTATGGTACTAATAATACACAATAATAATTATGAAATAACTTGTGTTGGCTATAAAATAACAAACACACTCGCCACAAAATGCAACACAGAATTGAAATTTCGCTATAATATTGCGTCAACTTTAAAGTGTCATTTGCATCAAAATGTCCGATCACGTGCACGTAAATTTGACGTTACGTTTATTATAAGCCTACAATGAGAGCTATTGACTTATTTTCAAAGGCGAACACTATAAACAAATGAGCTTAAGCCCAATGCTGTCACAGTATCGAGAAAGAGAATGAGACTTAGAAAGCTGGTGCCCCAAGTCCATTAACAACCCTCATCACAGACCTTCCCAATCCCCCCACTGTGAATAGGCTTTGTTCTTCTCTTTCTCCTCTCCCCACTGGAAGACAACTAGTTATAGAGGACTGATCCGATTGTAAACTGTAGGAGAAGTGTAGAGTAGTGATGCATGATATGACAATAGTGGTAAGTCCTGTAGTTAAAGGATCGAGACAAAAAAAGAAAAAGAAAAGTCGATCTGATCCTTTCTTCTGCTTAGAGTCCATAACACACAAAAAGGAAAAAGAAGAGAGGGTTCCAAGCATTAGATACTGGGTGCCTCGATCCAAACCAAAAGGGGGACTCCTTTCTCACACACTACTGGGCAAAACCCTCTCCCCTCCGCTGACCCTCCCCTTCCCTCTCACATGATTGGGACTAAAAGCAGGTCACTGTGAAAAAGGGTAGCTCAACCCTGTAGTATCCCAGAATCACATGACTATAGGACCTTGAATTTTAATTAAATGTACTGTGTTGTAATGTATGCCTAGACTTAATCATTGGTTGCATGTCTTGTCTGTAGTAGGTCCTTTCTTAATAATTTGTGTTAATGTGAAAGTATTTCTTAATTTGTGTTGTAGCATATAAATGTTTGATTCTGTGGTTAATTTTTTAGATTTTTGATTGTGAATAATAGTATCTGCAAGAGTAATATACTACAAACCCATACAGTGAACATATGCTCATGTATTCATTGAATCCAAAGCAGCTATGATACAAGACAGCTAGTAACAGAGAAATGATTCAATT
>NW_003546324.1:290645-292210 GCF_000090795.2 Amphimedon queenslandica | reverse complement strand
TGATTCATCAGCTAGGATCTCCTTCACCTTTTCACCTTTAGTACCATCACACTTAACTAAAAACTCTTCTCTCTTGTCAATAGCAGACAGTATATCTTTTACACTATACACTGTCCTTTCTCTTGGTGTATTCACAGGATAGGCTAGTTCTTTAGGATCAATAACTAACTCTTTTACCTCTAGACTGGGACAGGATTCTTTATAAACACTCATTACCTCTCCTATCACATCTCCCCAGCAAATAAATCTTACTAAGAACAGGCATGATCCTACAAGTTTTTGTAAGGCGAAGTAAGATAAGATATATCTTATGACATTTTAATTAAGCATATTATAAGATCGATCATGTTTCATCCAAAAAATCAGTGTCAAAGTAAGATCATGACAAGATCTTATGACAGCTGATCAATTGTCCTAAACTCAGATATGGTCAGTGACAAGATATCAAGCTGAATTTCAGGCCGGGGCAGAGAGGATGCTATGAGTTAGCCGTGACCAGACTAGCTATGAGTATAAACAAAGTTAATTTTATAATACTCATTTACAAATAGATAGTTATTTATTAGATGTGTTTTTATAAAAATTAATGGAACTCATAAGAATTAGGACATGCTATTATGTATGTAATGTGTTGGCTTTTAAGTCGAATGTTAATGTAAATGCATTTTTGCATAATGTTCTGTAATGGCAAGCAAATAAGTGACTGTATACTCCTAACATGATGAATGAAACGGATGGCAGAGTCACTTGTTGTTCCAGTTTGACTGGAATGTCCACTATTTAAAGGAGAATCAGCTTCAGATATTTCAAATGGCCTGACAAAGCAAAATGAAGAATCACTAGACAAATAAAAGCTAATAATTTCTCCAAAACAAGTAGTGCCTGTAGGTGACAAGGAATAGCAACAGATAGTGTTTTGTCTAGAAAGTTGTTTTCTACTATGCCGCTTGCTGTAATAGATAGTATTTCGTAACATTAACCTACTGAAACATGTGACATTACTATTAGGTATAATAAAGCCACATGTAGTAGCTACTGATCTTTCCTCATCAGTTAGTGTGTGCATAGATAAAGTTCCAATTGCATAGCAGTTGGTGTCAATCTGATGCATTCTATTGGAGTTGCTAGGCAGAATTTTATCAATATAAGCTTGTACTTCCACAGATTCATTTTTTCTAAGTTGTAGCAGCTTATCAGGAAGTGATTGATGGAGTTGAATTTGAAAAGACATCTGGTACACTATTTTATGTGTTCCATGATAAGTCTTTCCTAAATATCCATTGAGGTTTTCGAATGCAAACATGGAATATGACCAGAGTGGGCCCCATAATCGAACAACAGCAACAATGTGTTCCAAGGAATGCATGTTTATAGTGTATACTGATGGTGTATATAGATCTCCAGCATTTTGATAAAATGTTGCAAGCATTTTATAAGCGATGTCAAGGTCAGCTAGCATAATTCTCTCAGAAAGCATGATGTGCATGGCAGAAACAAGCAGTAAGAAATGACTAGCATATTCTGAAGGCAGGAAGAGGGAGAGAACAGGAAGACCATAAAATAGC
>NW_003546324.1:287201-290518 GCF_000090795.2 Amphimedon queenslandica | reverse complement strand
TCATGTATGTCTCTAAGGGATTCATCATCTTGCTTTCTCTTAAAGGGGTATTGAAAGTTATCATGGCTTCTCTACAAAAAAATTTCTAGAAGATCTTCATTGTAAATTGTGCACTTACGATGTAACTATAATATTCTTTTCTCAATATCTAGAACTGCTAAGTCACAAACTTTCCCATTGCATTTTGTGTTTGTACAACATTTCATTGCTTTTGTTAATGGTGTATAGCACTCTGAGCAGTAATGATATACTGTGACTTGATTACACTCTTTCATTAATCTTTTAAGTTGATAAAAGTTGCTTGGGAGTGTATTAGGTGTTGGACAATGTATCTAATTCAAAAAGGAAGCTTGTAACTTATGCTCATCAATAATATTATTCAGTTTAGTGGCTATATACCTGCAGTAATGCAAGGAGGTCTTCTACAGCCTTGTATGACAAATGGTTTACAACTGCATAGTGCATCAAAGAATATGAGCTTGCTGTTGCACTAATTTTGCTTCCTTCATAAAGAGGCAATACAGTCTCATCTATAGAATTCTCATGATACATGAAGTTATCAGAAATATGACAAACCTCTGCCTTCATCTCCACTGTCTGCATTGCTGAATGCTGCAGCAGTCACTGTGTTATCTTCACTGTCATCTTCTACAATATAATGACCAATTGACCATGCATTTTTATAAATCTACATGTCAGTATACATGTAGTATATTATCGTTTGTACCAGTTGTATCTTGATCACTTAAGGTGCTGGCAACATCTCCTTCATTGTAATAGCTATCAAAATGATCACATTCAGATAATTCCTCGTCACAAACTTCCTCACTTAGTATATCTGCTTTGCAATGCAAATTAAGAAATACTATGCCATAAGAGTACCTTCTGGATATATATAGTCTCATGAATTGTTTCAATGCTTTCAGCATCAGACTCCAAATCAGTACATTCTGAACTGTCCAAATCACTCATTACTGCATCACTTGCCACTCCTTTATCTAGAATTGTATCTTCATGAATCATAACTCAGAGAAATAATCCTAAAATTAAGTTTCTCACCTCCACATTTTTTCCAGCTCCAAGCTGTTTGTCTTGGAATCTTAATCTGGCTACTTTTATTATAGAGTCTTCTCTTTCTGCGACCACTATAGATCTATAGCAATGATCTGCTGCACTGCTGCTTGTAGTACTACTGGTAGATTCGTTATGATTCAATGCAGTTTTAGACTTTTTGCTGTGTCTCCAAGTTGTTGTCTTTGGCACAGGAAGAGTTGGGTCACACAAGTATTGCTTATATTTATGCTTGTATCCTCACTTTCCTAAACATTCTTCCCCTGACATTTTTATTAATAATCAGTATAGATCTAATTGTGATTACAATGAATCCACTAATCAAAGTACGCATGCGCACTGTAAAGCACATGTTTAATTGTTTACAGTTTACAGCTTGTTCGCGTAAAGTTGTGAAGTCGTGAGGTCTCGTATTACTTGGTCTTGGTATATCATCATCTACATTCTACACAGTCTTCTCATTCGTCTTCCTTTGTGATAAACTACAAGCCAGGAGATAATCTTTGATACTGCTAAGCTTAAGATGCAGCGTGGTACCAAGAGAAGTAGGCAATCTACCGTCAAAGGAAAAGAGTTGAGTCAATATTACAAGGAGCCATGTAAAGATGGTATGTATTGTAGTTGCAACTAGTTAACACAGTAATGACAGCATTTTCGGGTCAGTTTTGAAAGTAGTTGCAGAGGCGTGGTCTGTTTTAATTGTAATTGCTGGCATCATTATTGTATGATAACTGATTACATGTAATTAAGTGTTGTTTCAGTTAACAGCTATAACTAAATTAAGAAATTAAAGAAATTAACTAACTATTACTAACTAAAATTTAATGGCTCAATGTTCAAACTGAAGTACCATTATCACTGCATACTAGTTCCTACTCCTAAATAATAATGTCATTTTAGGTAACTTAGCCCCGTTTACACTTCAAACCAGTTTACATTAAGGCCTTGTTTATACTACTACATAATGTACATTCAGGTGTTTGCACTAAGGCTACGTTTACACAGCAACAACAACTAGTATGCAATCGGTTTTGTAGTGCTGTGTAAACGTAGCCTTAGTGTAAACACTTGAAAGCAGTACACTGAATAGCAAAACAAAAGAATAAAAATGTGATAGAATATTGATAGAACTTTATGGAAGCAAAAAACAAAAACAGTGTTCAAAGTGTATCGCTTTTAAAATGATGGTTTTTTGCTGCTGTGTAAACCCAGCCTGACTTAGCAGCTGCATTTTGCTGCAGTACCAGTTTGATTATCTCAAACCACCCACTTGTGGTGGTTTACTGAGATAAGTCACTTGAATTTGAAACCTCATTGAAATTGTCTTCATAAACTGGTTTATGTGTAAATAGGGCTTATAACTGAAACTACTTCTACTTTTAGTTAACTAACTATAACTAACTAAATCTTTCTTAAACTATAACTATAACTTACTAAAGATATTTTGAAGTTTTGAATGAGCATAACTAAAAGTATTTTTATTGAAGCACAACTAACTAAAACTAACTAAAATCAATATGTAAAGTTCCATAACTAACTATTACTAACTAAAAGTCTTTTGTAACTAAAACAACATTAATGTGTATCAATATTTATAACAAGTGGCTATTATGATGCTATTAATAGTTTGGTGCACTGTTGAACTGATGAAGACTGATGGTTCTATCAAAAAAGAGTATCATGTGAAGTCAAATTATTTGGAAACAGAATTGGGAGAAAAAGTCACTGAAAGAGATTTGTTCTATGGTAATCATCTTATATGGAAGTGTAAAGGAGCTTGTTATGAAGTTTCAATATGTGGAACACATAGTAAGTATGAAATGCTTCTTTAACTGAATTATGCTTAACAATTGATCCAGTCAAGTTTTCTAAGTTTGCCAAAAATATAGTTTCCCCTTTGTTTAGCAAGATTGCCCAAATTAAAGTAATATTATTGTTATTAATTTAATCATAGGAGAAAAGCCATTAACTGCTAAGAATGTTCCTAGTGAATCTGATGTTGAGGAACAGTCTGATGTAGAGGCAGAGCAAACACAAAAAAAGAAGAGTATGTTTTTTCTTTTAAACTACAAATTTGATATTAATTACTATTAAATTTAACAAATACATTGCATTAGAAATTGTCGGAGTCCTTCAAGAGCATGACCATTCTGCCACTTCTTCTAAGGAATGCTCCCAAGGTAGTGAACAAGCTAGTCAAAGATCATTTACTTTGACTCAAATGCCATTAACTCAAGTTCAGTCAT
>NW_003546324.1:284545-287191 GCF_000090795.2 Amphimedon queenslandica | reverse complement strand
ACTGAAAATTATTAAGAAATCGGTAATACTAATAAAACTTTAGTTTACCTAACTGTTCTAATAATTTATTATTACAGAAATTACCCAGTAGGGAAGATGGTAATAGAGAAGATGACGCAAAATATATAACTGTAAGAAATTATTAAGCAATATTATTAATGCGTTGTTCAATTTACATGCAGGAAGCTGGTATAAATCTTGTACAGGACATTAGAGCAACCAATGCAGGAAAGTATGCACTTCAATTAATGGATATCATCTTTACCGATGAAGAAATGGCATCATCCATTTATGAAGAATCAACGAAATCAAAAAAACCTGGGTTAGACCGTAAGAGAGTGGCATTTTTAGAAGGTAAAATAACTTGTTTATGCCAATTAATAACTCGTGCTTCATTATAATAGATTGCATCAAAAAGAAGTTTGGTGAAGCCACATTTCAAGAGCAGAGCTCAGCAATAAAGAAGAAGTGCACTCAGAAATGTATTGATAAGCAACGCAGTAAAAGGTCTGAAGTCTAGTAATGTTTAACTCATTTCAACATCATTTAACTCATTATTTACTCATTAATTTTCACGTGTGATAATTTGGTTCAAGAAATGTTTTTTAAGTGTTAAAAATATAATTTTAAAGTAAAGACCATGCATGCATGAACATAAAAGATTTTAAATCATAGATCATGCATGATCTTGTTGGATAACACTGGTAAGATTAGGTATGATCATGCAAGAACATGTACCTGATCATACCTGATTTTGGAACTTTTTGTCCAATAATCTTACATGATCAGATAAGAAAATAGTGTAAGATCTTGATAGGATCAGTGGCAAGATCTTGCATAAGATTTATTTGCTGGGTAGTGATGCATGATATGACATTAGTGGTATAAGGTAAGTCCTGTGTCCACAGCAACTACCTCCTTGATTAGAGCCTGATGTCTTTCTGAAGAGCTCTTCATAGACAGTAAATCTGTTCTTGATTGATAACCTCTAACCCTATGATCAATAGTGACAAATAGGAGCTACCCCAATGATTACAAAATAGGTCTTCTTTCTTGCATGCTTTGAAAAGCAGATGGAATGATCCAATGATGACAAATACGGTTAAAAGAAAGCAAAAGTAGAGACCGCAAGATGTTACAATTTTACGCTACGTGACTATGCAGCATGACACGCCAAGCATACCAAAACGTAATATAATATTATACATTTACATATGCAATAATTAGCATATGAACATTAACTAAACTTAGAAACAGTTTAGGGTCATGTTTAGGACCGTTAAAATCTAACAAAATGTGTATGAGGAACATGTGTAAATTTGGGGTCACCTATATGAGGAGCATGTATGAATTGTGTCACATATATAAGAAACATGTTTAATTATTAAGAACATGGTGTACCATTTTCAAATTATGAAACAAATTGTGGTAGTAACAATACACACTCACACTCAAGCCACAAAACACAACGCAGAATTAAAACTTCGCTAATTTTGTGTCAACTTTAAAACGTTACTTTCATTAAATCATCAGATTACCCACACAGTTTCAACGTGATGTTGATCATAAACCTACAATGAGACTTATTGACTTATTTTGAAAGGTGAGGCAAACACTAAACAATTGATCCTAAGTCAAAGCTACGGGATCGAGAAAGAGATCAGAATGAGAATTAGGAAGCTAGTGCCCAGGTTCATCAAGCTACCTGCATCACAAACCTCACCAATCTACCCACCGTAACCTGGCTTAGCTCAACTGTATAGTGTTTGCCTGCTTTTAAGCAGTTAAAGGATTGAGACGAAAAAAGAAAAAGAAAAGTCCAATCCTTTCTTCTGCTTAGAGTCCATATCACACAAAAAGGAAAGAGAGTGAAAGAGAAGAAGAGAGGGTTCCAAGCATGTGATACTGGGTGCCTCGATCCGACCCAAAAGGGGGACACGACTTCTCCCACACTCCTGGGCGAAACCCTCTCCCCTCCGCTGACCCTCCCCTTCCCTCTCGCATGATCGGGACTAAAAGCAGGTCACTGTGAAAAAGGGTAGCTCAACCCATACAGTGAAAAAATATGCTCATGTCTTCATTTAATCAAATATGTTCTCCTCTCCTCCTCTGGTAGTCTATCAGTTCTTCTCCTTCCTCCTCTCAGAATGCTAGTATTAGATGAAGATCCAATATTGTAAACTGTAGATTAGTGCTGGATGCTTGAGCCTCAATGCTATGATAGCAGTGGAAAGTACTACAGCTGTGTCCACATCAATATCCACCTCCTTGTTAGCTGATGTCCTTCCAAAGAGCCATTAGTAAATCATATGGAATGTTCTTGATTGATACACTAGCTCTCACAAGGTACTGAATTAATTCATGATGCATGGTAACAAACCATACTTTGATGTGATTGAAAATACCAAAATAGATTGAAGTTTTCTAGCAAGCAGGTCGAGTGATCCAGTGATGACAAAGATTGTCCAGAGAAAGCAAGACTGGACACCAGGAGATGTTGCGGTTTTACGCTACGTGAGGACACGTGTACAAACACGAACAAAAACATCATAATATATTATCATGCACACATTTACATGCAGACACTAACATATTAAAAACAAGAATATGAAATTTGGGCACAGGTACATGTACATACATAGAGAG
>NW_003546324.1:264823-267345 GCF_000090795.2 Amphimedon queenslandica | reverse complement strand
TATACACACTCTTCCCCTGTGTTGTCACTGCATGCATGATGTGTCAGTGTTGCATGCATTTAATATTTAATAATTAGATCTTCTTCCTTGTGAAAATCAGATGCCTTGTCTTAATGGAGGCAATTGCACTCAAAATGACACTAATGGAGAATATGTTTGTTCCTGTTCAGTTGGTTATACTGGATTTACTTGTGACACTGATATTGATGAGTGTATGGCATTTTTGTAGTCAGACAAATTTCTATTACATGTACAGTTGTAGTGTATACACTAATGTAATATGGGCTGTCTACAATCACTGGACTGGAAAGGTGGAATGGAATAGTGGAATGGCTACTGCAAATATTAATGTGTAGGCATTAGACATAATTTTTGTATCAGAAGTCCCCTAGTTATGTTAGGAGTCCCCTAGTTATGTTAGGAGTCCCCTAGTTATGTTAGGAGTCCCCTAGTTATGTTAGGAGCCCCTAGTTATGTTAGGAGCCCCTATAGTTATGTTAGGAGCCCCAAGTTGTGTTAGGAGCCCCTAGTTGTGCTAGGAGTCCCCTACTTATGTTAGGAGTCCCTAGTTATGTTAGGAGCCCCTAGTTGTGTAAGGAGTCCCCTACTTATGTTAGGAGTCCCTAGTTATGTTAGGAGCCCCTAGTTATGTTAGGAGCCCCTAGTCATGTTAGGAGTCCCCTGTCTGTTCTGGTTTCTTTCCGTTTCTACTTTACTACTAAACAGCCCACTACCCATAATAATTCTTTGTTTTTAATACTGCATCAAATTAATCAAAATCATTCCAGTATTCCATTCCAGTGTTCCAGTCCACCTTTCTAGTCCAGTGATTGTATACTGTAATATGGCATAATTTGTGTTGATTCTAAATTTTAAAGGACTTTTCAAGTTTCTTCATTGTTCATTCAAGCCTAAGTAAGTTTCAATTAAACTTGCTTCAAATTTCCTCCCAAATTTGGCCAAGAATCATTACAAGGAATGATTGAAAATGGCTAGGAAATAATTATCTCTTGACTACATTTTCAAATCTCTTGACTACATTTTCTGATGAAATTTCCTTATGTGTATTAAGTAATGTGTCTTAAGTATAGAGTTACATTTTTTTTAAATTTAAACTTTTTCCAATAAAACCAGTGGCGTAGCCAGACCTTTTGTGATGCCTGCATAGATACTACATGTAGTATCTATGATGCCTGGGCCGGGGGGCAAAAATAATTGGCACGCGAAGCGCACTGAAAAATTTTCACGCTGTTAATGTTATTCATGATGGGCATGGTCAATTAAACCGGTGGAAAATGGCTGCTTTTGAGTAGAATTTGTATGAGATCGCTGGTTTTTGTGTTAAATCTCACAAAATACTATTGCTAAGCAATCAAAATCAAGGAAAGAAGTCATATTCTTGTAGAGCAGTGCTCAATAATCTCTGGTAAACAATTGATCATTGATATTTCAACTGTCTAATTATTTGACCTGGGATCTGATACCCGGGCCCAGGCCCGGCAGGCCCGGGTGTAGCTACGCCACTGAATACAACTCCATTCAAGGTATAATGGAGAAGCTCGAAGATTAATGACTTCATAATTACAACAATACAAATACAAATAATAATAATAATGAAGCACCATGGTGCGTGGACTCGCCTGCTGAGATTCACCTGAGGGATAATGTGTTACTTGTATTGCCTCCATCATGATATTATATATATAAGCAACTTGATATTTGAAAAAAGGATAATAGATTTTGACAAAGTGCACCAATGCAATTAGCCAATTACTGCACTGATCCATAAAATAAATTATAGGTGTGGTCAGCACCTAGCACTTGCACTGCAGTGCAGATAAACATGGCACGTGGGTGGGAGAAAGAAGAAAAGCTGAAATTTATTTTAGCATCTGAAGCTCTATTCAAAGAAAGAGTAAGCACAAAAAATTTGCCTAGATATTTAAAAGAGACTGAGATAGTTTGGTTGCTCTTGCTTTCCCTAGTGCTGCCTGAAAATTTTTTGAAGAGGCTAAATCACAAACTTTGAGCAACTGTAACTCGCAAACAAAAAAGAGATTAGAAAATCCCCACATATTTTTTAATCTAGGTACTTTTCTCTACCTATCAATGCTAATTTTGACCAAATAGAGTGAAACACGAAGATTTGGCTAGGAAAAGTGGTCTATTCTTGAAAATATTCCGCTTTTGCTACCACGGATTGCTATGAAAATACAACGGAGCTAAATAAATTATCTTTTTCTCAAAGCTTAAAAAGAATTATAACTCAGGAGAGCTTAGTAAAAAAGATATTGACTAGGAATTAACAGGAATTTTCGTGACAGAATGACAGACAGACAGAATGACAACCCAACTGCTTAGTACCCGCCTACGCAAGCGTGGCGAGTCCAATAATAATAACTATAATAATAATAATTTTCTAATTGAACACAAGAATGCAAGACATTAAAGGCTCCACCTGTCAGTAATTTACAACTAATTCACCAATTAAATTAGCCATTAAGCTCAGCCCAATTCGTACG
>NW_003546324.1:249819-264572 GCF_000090795.2 Amphimedon queenslandica | reverse complement strand
AGTACCCTCTTGTTTCTTTACTTTTTTACAATTTAATCCTACTACTTTTCCATTTTTAATGTTTTTTATTTACTTGTTTCCATTCTTTTTTCTTAAATTATAAAATTACTTTCTGTTATGATTATGTGGTTAGGTTAATCATATTCATGCTAATCACGTGCGCATAAATTAAAATGGCGTCAAACCACAAACCCACGCGGTGCTGCAGCTGGAATTTGTCTTCCATTGTTCTCTGTCCTTGCTTCTTTTTGAAGCCACATGTCCAGTCCTTGACTCAAGCTCAAAGGATTGATGTAAAAGCCAACTTGAACGGCTCTCTGGTTTAAAAGATTTCCGTGTTGATAGAAGAAAGATGAAAGAAGAAGAAGAAGAAAAAGTCTGAAGAATTTTGCAGAAATTTGAATTTGGGCCTATTCTCCAGAAATGCTCCCGCTGCATTACAGTCCACTCTAAAGGTACCAAGAGAATCGCTCAGTGAAGGAGAGCTCATCTAAGCCATTTATAAGGCTGTACAACGTAAGATAAAAGAGTTGTGAGTGTTTGAAAATCATAAAAACGGCCGCCATCTTGAAAAATCAACCTCAATCCTACATATAGGCTACCGCCTATATAATAGAGTAAATGAAAGGGATTGGAAACGGGGGCGTAGGCTAGTTGATGTTGCTATTGGTTACCGGGCCAATACCTGGTTGATTTCCCATCTCCTCCATTAGTGAGGCTGTGCTGCAAGGACTTCGAAGGATATTTATGGAAATCCAAGAGGACGCTTACTTATGATATACCTACCGTTCCATATAGAAAGTTTAGGACTACCTGCAGCAAGGTTTTTACTTCTACAACGCTATTTTGCAACGAGTTATAGCTACAACAAAATTTTTTCATTTTTCGCCCTTTTTCTGTTGTAACAAACTCATGCTTCTTGGATTCTAACTCTAACTAGTATCATTCGATATGCAAATGAAAGCTCTTTCATATGATTATAAAGATCTTGTATCTTACTCTAGCTTGTTTTCAAAAAAGGGATTATAATGACAAAAAATACATTTTATGGTTTTAAAAGAGCCATAACATGAACATAGTAAAATTATCTATACAATAGAAACCAGAATTATTAAGAGGAAATATTAGGCTTCTTGATGCATTAATTCCACTTGCACAGGAACACTTGTTCGCGAGATATTGTTTCTAAGAGAAAAAAAATCAAGGGTAAATTGTGACAAAAAATTTCAACGAGCCTCTGTCAGCCTAGCAACAATACAAATGAATGGAGGTTAGGCTACGCCCACGCTTCCGTTTCCAATCCCTGTCATTTAATATCTATGATGCAATTTTCATCATCTATTGACCACGCCTATTTATTAAGGTTAAATAACTAATTTTAATAAGTAATTGCACTGTTGAACTGCAAGAAAGAGGCAACTGACCAGTTGTTAGCTCAGCCTACCCCAATAAGAAGAGAACAAGGCTCAAGAGCATGGAAATGATCTCTCATGTCCAGTACAGTGCCAAAATTATTAGCCACACCCTTGACACACCCCTAAATGAAGGTGTGGTTATCGTATCGTTAATAATCGATATTTCCTCAAAAAGTCCATTATCGATCATTATCGAAAATTAAGAAAATTGGCCATATCGCCCATCACTAATAACTAGTGAACAATGAATTTTTAGACTTTTAGCAGCAAAAAATTTAATTAGATCTAATGTTCACAAAAATGCTTTAGTGCTTGTCATTAGTCTGGCCGTAGTCTCTAATATCTGTGGTCTGGCAGCCACTCCAATGCTCACCTATAATTTATGATGAAAGAAAATAACTGATTAGATCTTACTTGACACACTGATGGATATATTAACAGTTTTGTAACGGATATTATCATATCCACAAGAATAATTTCCACTGGTTGTTATCAAGTAATCCATGAACACTGTCAATCCATCATCATTTATTAATCGATATTTTAAAACTTTCTCATTTCTACCGTCATCAGTGTACAGAACCCATTGAATTTTAACGCCAATTGTCTTGTCATTTATATAAATACATCTCAATGTTGTGTTTGGTCCACATAAATACGTATCAGGGTAGCCGGTCAGTGGCAGTGACCCAGAATACACGTTAACCCATGTATTATGAACTGCAGCTCTCACCCATAGTACAAACAAACCAATGATGAGGGCTTGCCCTACACAGCTAAGTAAAATTTATAGTCTACTGCACTATATCTAGATCTACCTGTAATCACTAGTAGCTTCATTTTGTTGACAGAGCTCCCAAAATTGTAGCTGCAACCCTCTCTTAATGTTTATGCTAGTAGCTATTCACTGAAGACAGAGCTTTGCTTGCGCTCTGCTTTATTGCTGGCTTTTTGCAATGCAAATTAATGAGCTCCGCCTTCCCACATAGTCGTTGCTAAGCAACATAACAATCGCTCACACGTTGCTCAGCATGTCCATCTTCTTGCGGGTATCATCCTTGCTCTTACTGACACGTCTCTTCGTAGGAAGCAGTGCTCAATCACTGAGTGGTACTGGTGGGACCGATAACTCATTATCCGTTGGATATTTTCAATTACCAACTTATGTATTCAATGTGTTCCCAGTCACGAATGTGAGTGCTTTTGTATTGTTTGAAGAAGAGAGAGTGAGCAGGTTGAATTATGGACAACTTAGACATGCCAGTATCACCTTTCAAGAGTACTCTGACTTCATAATTCAATTCAGAAAAATACCAACTGATGGTAAGCACAACTTGATTGTTCTCATTGTATTGCGCTAACAGTGGCATCTGTAATCATTACAACTGATGATAAATAATTATACATATACATAGTGTATTTTTATGTCTAACTACCTTTAATGCTTACTGAATCCTGTAAGCAAACAATAAATAGCTTAAGCTTAAGCTTAGGCCTTTATACATGCACCAAGCATTGCTTTTACAGGCAATCAGTTGATCTTCACTATTGCCTAGAATATGAAAATTGAGGTGTTCTAATGTAGGCAAGACATTTACACTGAACACCAAAGTAACCCCAGATTGCAATAAAATTGCCTAATGTATGCATGGTGGGCTTTAAATTCTGCACTTCAGTCATAATGTGATTAGTGAAGAATATGATAGTGGGTGTACAACTTGATTATTATTTTGTACTTCAAATGCAGTTGTTAAGAATGAATATACTGATTATGGCTTTATGGAGTCTGACCTATCAGCTAATAAAGAAGTGTTAATGATCATCAGAAGAAACAACAGAAATCACGACCTGCCACAACATCACTTAATAGTATTCAATAAAGATAACATTAATGCTGACACTAGCAAAGTGTATATTTATAATGCAATGAAGAACACTGTCTCATCAAACCAAGGTAATCTTTATTATGTTGTTGCTACATACTTAATTTTATGATCATTGTTACTTATTTACATTTTTAGGACTGTATTTTTATGGGTTATATCAGCGTAGGAATTTTGACGGTTCAATGAGTGAAAGTATGACACAATTAGCTGTAAATGTACAGATGAATGAAGGAATTGATATCAACATACAACCAATGACTGCCATTGATATTAAAGTAATGTATACTGCATACATTTTGTAGCTCCAAATTTCCGTCAATCTCAAGTTACATCTAAATCTTATTTTTTTTTTAATTCCAGGATGATCTTTAGATTTATTGTTATTACTCATTACCATAGGCATTCTACACTAGCATTAACACAGTCCTTGAGTTCAAGAATACAGAATATGTCTTGAAATATGATGGATTTATGATAAAGAATGGTGGAGTCAGAAAATACATGATATGTTATGGTAATTATAAAGAGGTTAATAATGATAATGATGTGACAAGACCAAGATTAACTGTACTGAATGATGATCGTTCTTCTGGCTCTGGATTCAAACGGAGCTACACAACAATAATAACAATAATAACCATAATAATAATTGTACTACACTTTTAGCTATAAAGCATTGAAAATAGATTTGACAAAGCAATAAAAAACTTTTCTTGGTAGCCTGCGAGTGTACAGAATGTACATGTATGCAGTGCATGAGCTTCAAGTGGGAGCAGAAGATATAATCATAGGAGACTGGATCATTATTAGAGTCCATACCCACACAAGGATACTAGAATATAGTCTACAGTCAGTCTGGCTATTGTAGACCCTCTAAAGAACACCTCTTTATGAAACAATCAGTCTCAATACAATAATCAACATATATTAATTAATGAATCTCTGAAATACAGATAGTTTCCAGTATTGTTGGGTCCAAAAGTGTCCGGAATAGGCAGGTTTGACTGTACAATGACAGTAAGGCCAAACTAAGACTCACCCTCTGGCTGCAAAAATTCCTTTTCAAGAACTCATTAGCAAAATGAAACTTGATGGTGGGCTGGTAGGGGATGAGTCAGATTAAAGTTTTAAAAAATTAATTAAAATTATTATTATAAGCAGCAAAAGTACTTAGTAGTTATAGCTAAATTTAATTATTAAAAGTAGTTAATACATTGTCATTGAAAAGTAAGTTTTTCGTTGGCAAAGGAATAGAAAGAGACGATGACAAATTGTTAGTAGCTGAGTGTCCATAACAATTACTGTCCTAATAAAACAACAATAATAATTATTACAATTGTATACATGCATAACAATCCTTCATGCACTGAATGCACATTGTACAATGTACATGTACATGTGTATTACACGTACTTGATGTTTTGTAATAAAATCCATCAAATCGAGTGCCAATATTCTGTTTGATTGGGTTAACTGTTTCAAACTATCTTCAGCAAAAAGTCTGTTAGAAACAATCTAAAAAAATAATAATGATAATTACCACAAATAATTATTATTAATTTTAAAATGTACAATGTCATTTGTTGGCAGGAGTAACTTGATGCAATTGTGAAGGGGAAAAATAGTTAATTTTTGTGCCATGCGTCATTGAGCATGGCAGATTTTATATTGCATGATTTTCTTTTATATTAATCACTAACTTTATTACAAACAGATTCATTAGTGACAGGATCAAACAACGGTATTCCAAAACAGAGCTCCAATGGAACCCACTGCCTATCATTATCAGAGTCTTGCTGTATCATTTGATCAGACTCTGTTACTGTTACTGGATCCATGACTGGTGGACTGACATTTGAAGCTGCTTCAGTACCAATGCCTATTTCTTTCAAGTCTTCTAAGAACTCTGTTATCTCAATCTTTCTTTCGGCCTCTTTCATAACTACATGTATGAAAATAATGATATGATAAAATGTGTGCTTGCTTTTAAGTGAGCTAGTCAGACACATAATGTACTTTCTAATGTTCTTTGGTATGCCCCCTAGTAACCATAAATCATATAAAGCACAGGAAGCATATACATGTAACAGCATGAGGGGTGAGGTCAAAATTGCAATACAGCACAAGGCACGAAGTGCCGAGTGCTACATTGCAATCGAGACCCCATCCCAAATGCTATTAAATCCTGCACAGCACGTGCTTCCTGTGCTTTAAATGACTTATGGTCACTAGAGGGCGTACCAAAGGAACTACCCTAAACCACATGACCATGTGCTTTCATTTTGAGAAGAAAGTGAGAAGAGAACATTTAAAATTTGGTCTACTTTACTACAGAAAGCGGCTAGATTTTAATTAAATGTACTGTCTAAAAATTGATTTTTATCATGGTTTAAAGTCACATCCACTGTGGGTAACTATCATAACAGTATACCTAGTGATAAAGGTGATGTTATGCAATATAATGTACTAAAGGTGCCTTTGGTATGCCCAATTGCCCATGTAGTATACTATAAAGATGTGCATGTATTATGTAGTATATTCTTTTTTAATGAGCTATCAAGAACTCTAACATAGTAGTTGTGTAGCATTTTAAATTATCCAATTTTAATTGAGATACGTGTAGCATATCAGGCCATCATCTAGGATTTTATACAAGGGGGCAGGGTTAAAAATATTTTAGAAAAGGGCTGGGGGTCACTAATATTTTCTGTTGTGCATGCACAATGCATGCTATACAATTTACTGATATGGTGATAAAATTTTTCATGTTAATAAGTCAATCAAGGGGGGCAAGTGTCCCCCAAGGGAGGGCAAACGCCCCCCTCCCCCCTAAATGAAGTCCTGCGTATAGCAGGAAATTTTGGAGGGGATTAAATTTGGCAAATCTGGCATTTTAATAGCCATTCGCCAAAATAAAACTCAGTCATTTTGAGCCATTATACACATGCTCAAGGGCAAGTGGCCACAAATTCGCCAAATTAAAATCCAGCCAATCACCAAAATTTAGCAATTGGCAAAATTTTAGCCCCTCCAAAATTACCTGCTATACGGTAGGCTCAAAGTTGACACATAGAATAAGGATATGTACATGTATCAGGAACAATACATGTACATGTGTATAAATGGAAAATTCTTTCTTAGCAACTTTGATAAAATTTAGCCAAAGACCAATTAAAGTCTATATACATGTACATACATGTACATGTAGATGTACATGTACATAAAGGTCATAGGTCTAATTTTTAACAGCTAAAAGATTGATAAAGAAATCCTACTTTGATCAGAATCACTTCATGACATACATGTACAATGTAAGGACTTGTACAACCAAAAATGTATGCATCGCAATAAATGAAGCATTCTTACTTTTGTTATGATCATCATCATTAGCAATAGCAAAATACAATGTACAGTGCATTACAGTTATACATCAGCCAGTATGTCAGACACACACTCACTGCTCTTCTCAATACATACCTTTATTGTAATTCCTACTATGACTATTATTGACAGGTGCTCCAGTATTTAATAATGTCACATATCCACAACCGTGCTTCAAGTCAACACATTGTTCAAGTAGTATCAGTGACTTGTGATGAATCAGATCGTCTATTAAAATTTTTTAAAAGCTTAACCAACTATTATAGCATTTCTGTGTATTTAAAATTTATAAAATTCATTAAATATTCTCTTAAAATTAACTGCCATTTTTTATACATGCATCATTATTGTCAATACCTGTACTAACTGAATCTTGTCTATTGAAAGGAAACGGAATATACTTCACTTCACTTGCATTTCTCCAAGTATACACCTAATAATAAAAATAAAAAAATGATAGTGAATTCAGCAACAGAAATAATAATGAACATACTTGCAATAAAATAGGTGAGTGAGTGAGTGCTTCATTGATGGTCAGAAGAACATTTGATGTATTAACAACAGCATTGTCATGACCCCATGAGGTTAATAACAATTTACGATAATTCTACAAATTTATTAAGCAGATTGATAAAACCAGTTACACTAGTAAACTAAATATACATGTAGATGTACATGTGTACCTTAAATGGTTTAGGCAGTGTCCTCAGTCTTGTTCCTCTTGTCAATAGGAGAGATGGCGGTCCACATTTTAGTTTATCATATAACCATAATTTAAACCAAATGGAATTCATTTCAGGTATAGCAGGACCTATGAGTGCACACATTAAATTAAAAACATAAAATTTTTAAGTGAGGTGAAACTCTCTCTAGATACATTGCACCTACATGTACAACATGTACAATACATGTACTGTATATTGTAAGGACACGTACATGTACATGTGTAATGTGTACATCTATTAGAGTACAGTACAAGTCCTTTATATGAAATTATGAATAATGAATGAATGTACATGTACATTCATTGATTTAATGATTACCAATGTGAGATGGGACACAACAACTGATTGAATGGACTTCTTGACTGAGTGGAGCCATTGACACCAATGCACTACAAATAATAATAATAATAACAATATTAATTGTAATACACATGTACATGTAAATCTTACTAGTAATTTTTTTCCAATAATCTATTGAGTGTTCCAGTATCAAGTTTTGTCATACTCTCACAATGCAACAGATCAATACCAAGAGCATCTACAGCAAATAATTTAATAGTAATAGTTATTGTATATTAACTCTTTATTGATATGTAGCAAAGGTTGGTAATTTTTAAGGGTATAATATTTCTCATTTTCTCAAAAATTTCCTTCCATCATACCATTATTAAACTGACCAATCAGATTGCAGAATACCAGGTTCCTAAATCTATTAAATACCTCCCGGGAACACTTAGAAACCTCTTGGTTTATTAAATAAAATAAATCAAAATTAAATAATACCATGATTAAATATAGACTATTAATTTAGCTACAACAAGTTTTATAATGTATGTATTCTTCATTTTTGTACTGTTATTTTCACATTTGTACAGCTATTGAAATTGAAATTGTATGGAGAATCCATTTCAACTGGTATTGATATTTTCAGCTTTTTAGATGTTTGACCTACATTTAGAATTGACAAAATTTCTTTATTCTGAGTCTCCGATGTTCAGTTATATGTTCGAGCTCCTTCGAGACTTTGATGTCCAGTCACCTTCATTATTAGCTGCTCATCATAGTTGCTCCTCATCATTGACAGATATTGGGTCTGCTCTCCTTTTTTCTAGTCCAACTCCATCTGCTTTGAACCTCTTCATCTCGGAATCTAGAGTTGTTTTAAATCCATGAAACTCTGGTTGTGTAAAAAAATTCAGTTCGGGACAGTAGTTTCTAATGTGCTTCATTACAGCACATGCAATTGCATACAAAGTATTGGGAGAGTACTCCTTACCATCCTTGCATCTGATTTCAACGATGAAGCAAGTCATCCAGTGGTAAAGATCATCCTTTGAAGGTAGCAAATATGGCGGACCAATCGGAGCCTCTTTGTGATCATCTAGCCTGCATTTAGACCATTTGTTCCATACAGCAACTGCCCATTTGTTGGTCCTTGCAGTAGTTAGCGGCTCTGAATTCTTTTGAATGATTTCAAGCTCTTCTTCTGATTTCGGCTTAGCAAAACGCTTTGTAGCTCCATCAAAGGGTGGCGCCCCTTTATCCATTACTTCTGATGGGTGTGTCCTTAATTATTTTAGGAGTGACTTTTTAAAAATGGCTGCAACACAAGGAGCAACTTTTTGCCTTCTTTTTATTTGAAGTGAGTCGCAAATTATGAATTTGGTAACCATGGGAGAAGGCTTTTATACTCTCCTGTTATACATTCCGATTGGTCAGTGGTTGTTATAGTAATGCATGATAGAAGTCAGTTATTAACCTCGGTCTTGGTTTCTATCGTATTTATTAACCTTGCAACTTCACCGCTCGGTTAATAAATCCAATAGAAACCTCTACCTCGGTTAATAACCTATACTTAGAAGCTAATATTTGTGGGTACATGTATATTCATGGCTGGAAGGTAGCAAGCTTCTTTTCACTTGGATCTACAGCACTAGCTTCCAATACATGGCTTATAGTGGAATATGGAGCAATAGGCAAAAACTCTGGCTCCTCCACTGGCTTGAAAACAGTAGTTAGAGTTCGGAATGGCCAGCTAATTAGGTTCTCAAGTGTGAGTGGTAGGGGTGGATACAAATGAACCATGAAATTAATAAAAATTAATACCCCACAAAAATTACCAACGGTACAGTATTCTCCCTTGAGGGTTGGTACTTTCATAATAAGTTAAAGATGGTCTTAGCCCTCTTGCCATGCAACACTGTCATACGCATACGTGTACACGTATGTGCCACAATTGATGAAAGCTATTCAGTAGCATTCACTTGTTATATATGTGCATGTTGACCAATGATAATTATAATACAAATGTATGAGGTACATGTACAGTATGTACATGTACATGTAGTAGATACATGTACATGATACTGTATGCTTTCTCAAAAGTTCTGGAAACTATTGATGAGACACATCTCTAATTGGGGTGAGCCTGAGCGAGCTCTACTAAGATGAGAAAGCGTCTGTCTGTATGTACGGGCATGGGTCGTCTAACTACATGTATTATTAATGTTAAACAGCATAACTTTCATTTAAAGCGGGTGTGGTCACACTGAAATAAAATGGCGGCCGTTAGCAACTCTGAGCTTACTTGCAACAAACGGTCAGCAAGATAAGACTCTAAATTACTGTCTAAAATCTTCTCTAGCGAGTATAAAGGTTGGTAAAACAGATATACATGTACAATCTTCTTTCTTGATATACAGAGCTCTGCTAAGTTAGATGCAAACAAAGCAGATATCCAATCTTCAAATATGATTTGTTTAGTGGCTGCTTCTAACTACAAGCAAGACACATGTATGTAACACTAATTGCTGCAGAGATTCCTAAGTAATGAACTGATACCTATAAAAACAGCAAGGTGACTGCAACAAGATACTGAATTTAGACATGTATAATTACTTTGCTAGCTCAGACATGTAACCTATAGCTTGCTTAGGCCTGCCCCTTTGATGTTTTACATTCTTCTAGTACATTTACCTTTCATTAGTTCCTTATTGTGCCTGATAAAGTGAACTGTATTTCTTAAAGTGACTGCATGTTGGAAGTATCTCTGTGCCTCACCCTCTCCAGCCCCGCCCCCGTCAGGATCAGTACCAACTTTATTCAATTCACTCAAAAAATCGTCTAAACTTTCATTGGTCAGTTTACCAACTTCAAACATGGTAACAGCATGACTTTTCAATCCCTAAAATAACGTACAATACAATAATAATATACTGGAATTATATAATGATAAAATACTCATAATTAGTGCTGCAAAAATAAATAGAAAAAATATATTGCATATTGCATCATAACATACATGTATATACATGTGTACGTGAACATGCAGGCTTTCAAACAGAAATTCTTTGTGGGGGGAACTCTGAACTGTGCTGGCTTCTGCATACATGTACAGTGTATATTTGTAATTATTTTAATTGCTTCATTGAGCATAAGAAATTTTAAATGTTTTAAAGAAAAAAAAATCAGAGAATTCAATTGTAAATGATATATCAATGAGGAACCTAATGGAGGGAAATCCCAGTGCCCCCCATCTCTCTATGAAACACTGAATGTACATGTACATTGGGTTATTGCTCTTAAAAAAAGGCTTATGGTGGGAAAAATATTAGTCATGTTGTTTTCATAAGGCACTTGTTCACACTTCACAGTACAAGGAACAGGTTACACATTAGTTTATCATCATAATCTTGTAGCATGTACATGTACATGTACCATGTAGTCATTTAAAGGTTAGGTATGATATTGTACAACAAATGCCATTATTAATTCTTGAGTATGTGGTACGTCCATTTTTGTACATGTTCATAACCAAAAATTGATAATTCAGTATCTAAAACATAACTACAATAATTACAAGATAAATTTATTGTTGCAGCACTAATACATCATAGTACTAATAATATACTAATGAAGCACTATGGTTATTCCTATAATTGATTTCACCACCTTGCAAGAATAACTGGATTTTATTAAGACTTACATGTATAGAGGCTCTCTCTACCTTCTAATGCTTCTAGAGAAGTCTTTAGACAGTATCTCTATGTTGTCTTGCTGTTAGAAAGCTCTTAACTTTGTCCCGAGTTTAAGCTGCCATTTTGTTTGCTGTGACCACACCCACTACGTAAAGGAGTGTGGGCAGGTGGTTGCTAAGGCTTAAGAATTTTGTTATTTCTCCAATACAACATGTATAGAAGAAATGTAAGTGTGGACATACAAATATACAAACATCGCACATGGGTGAAATCAACTATAGGAACGACCTGGGGGCTACGCCCCCAGGTCGTTAAAAAATTATTATTATTGACTGCTAGTTATAATGATTATTAAAATAAGCTATGGGTGTGGTCAACAACTAGATAGCTAAATCATGGCATATGGGTAGGAGAAAGAAGAAAGCTGAAATTTATTTTAGCATCTGAAGCTCTATTCAAAGAAAGAGTTAGCACAAAAAATTTTCTTAAATATTTAAAAGAGACTGAGAGAGTTTGGTTGCTTTTGCTTTCCCTAGTGCCGTCTGAAAAATGTTCAAAGAGGCTAAATCACAACCTTTGAGCAACTGTAACTAACAAACAACAAAGTTGGGACAAAATCATTCCTTTAGTTTTTTGTTAGATGAAATTTTCTATGTCTGAAGCAAATTTCAGCCCTGTAGAGTGAAACACGAGCTCTCACTTAGAGAAAGGCCCCCTGGTTTAGCAGTTCACAGCTTTTGGTACTACAGGATGCTACAAGAGCATAACTACATACTTTATCTGTTGCTAAAGGAAAAATATACTCTAGACTGCTCAGACAAAAAGATAATTTTTTTACAAATCAGTTCAACTGTGTGGACAAAATGACAGAATGACAACGCAACTGCTTAGTACCAGCCTACGCAAGCGTGGTGAGTCCAATAATGTACTGAAAATTGTGACAGTATACTGTTAATAATACTCACAGGTGATAAGTTTCCCATCATTAGAAAAGCAGTTAAAGTTGAATCAAACAAGAAACCAATCCTTTTTTGAAAAGGAACAGAATCAAGACCTACATGTACACAACAACAATAAAAGTAACTAGAAAGAATCATAAAATATTGAGGGGCTCTCATGCCCCAAAAACACAGCATAAAGAAATAGATAAATACTCTACATACAGAAATTTTCATTAGTAATGGCTTAATTCACCCAATAATTTAAAATGAAAAATAATAATGGCATGAATAAAACTAGTACGTTACACATTATACTAAATGTACAGTGCATTGAAAAAATGAAAGAACTCTCACTTAGCAAAATACATGTTTACTAGTTACTACATGTATACGCATACATGTACGTGTACATATGTACCGTATTTGCTCGAATAAACACCCTGCTCAAACAAACAAACATGCTAAATATTTTCTAACTATAGATACGCATAATTTTACCCAGTATATGTGCCACAGGATTTACATGTAGATTGTGCCAGATAGCGTAACTGTTGGAGTACAGTTCGGAAAGCTTGAAGATCGGGGGTTCGAATCCCCTAGAGGCTTTTTTGTTTTTTTTACCTGATTTTTTTCCTGTTAAGAAATAAACGCCCGGGCGTTTAATCAAGCTAATACGGTACATGTCATTGATGGACTTTGGTCTAATATTGAAGGAAATTTAATCCCGACAAAATCAGTTTACACTTGGATACATCAAAATAACACATACAAGTTCATGTACATGTACACTATTATGCGTATTTGGCTAAAAAATGTGTATAGTTGTACATGTAAATGCAATTATTACAAGTGTTCAGGGCTTCATTTAGGGGGGGGCAGAGGGGGCACTTCCCCCCCCATTGATTGACTTATTAACATGAAAAATTTCATCACCCCAGCAGTACACTGTAAGTATTGTGAGCACACAACACTTATAAAACACTTGTAAATCTTCCATTTTTACTCAATTGACCTGTATACCTATCAATACTCACCTGGTCCAAATCGTCCAATCACACTAATAGGTGATTCAGTCTCTTTAGTATCCAATAACAGATCTTCCATCAATAAGTCAAAACTTTTATAATTTAATTCCATTTTTGTTGGTTCATCATTGATAGTAATAATATTGGCAACAGGAACACTTTTGGTCACGCCCACATCAGCCCCGCCTACTTCAGTCCATGACTTATCATAATCAAAATTATCTTGTTTTTTCTTATAAGCAAATCCCAATCTAATGAATACTGATACTGCATTCTAGTGGAACATTAAGAGAAGTAACAAATTACATTAACAATAAATACTACATGAACAGTAAGTATAATTACATGTACAAATATGTACAATGTACTACATGTATATGTTGTACATGTACATGTACTGCATGTACATGTAGTGGTCACCTTTTTCACATGCAAGGTTTCACAGTAAGTGAACTAAATACTGTATACATGTACCAATTTATTTTTGTAGTAAAATAATTTCACAATTTTTGTGTTTTTTGCTCCATTGCAAAAATTAAAATCACAAAATTCTGCATCTCAATTGCCACATAATGCAGTTTGCAAGCTATTCATTCTGTAAAATTTGCATGTATGTATTGTACATGTACATGTACATGTACATGTACATGTATGCATGTGTATGTGTCAAAAAATGAAATAATGGAAAGCTATAGCCTTTAGTCATTTGCCTGATGGAGCTTTTTCATGTACATGTACGTGTACATGTACATGTGGTTACTTTTCTGTAAGTGTACATGTATGTAGGGAATTGTGTGAGTGTGTAAAACAATAATTATTAACAACTATTAACAAATTGGCTCAATCACTCACTGCAATGTTGATATAGCATGTATCAAATAAACAATAATAATAACAATACTATAATTATTATTATATTGAATTACATGCAAAAATAATAATTGTCTTTTATAATTCTTAAAAAATTATGCTACATGTACATGTAGTAATGTAGGAGGATGTGAAGGAGCAGTTCATGCTGTCAGAAATATTTTTGATTCAGTAGAGTGTGAAGCTGTTTTGTTTGTTGATGCATCTAATGCATTCAACTCGCTCAACCGTAACCTGGCCCTGATCAATATTAAGAATCTCTGTCCATCACTCTCTACTATTCTAATTAATTGTTACCGCCTTGAGGTTCCTCTTTCCATCGATGGTGAGATCATGTTCTCTGCTGAGGGCACAACTCAAGGTGATCCTCTAGCTATGGCGATGTATGCTATTGGTATTCTCCCTCTCATTCGTCTCCTTCACAAATACACAGTATCTCAAGTTTGGTATGCTGATGACGCTGCAGCACTTGGTCAATTGAATGAGTTACATAAGTGGTGGGTAGAGCTTGTGTTCTGCTGGCTCAGATTTGG
>NW_003546324.1:227559-249614 GCF_000090795.2 Amphimedon queenslandica | reverse complement strand
AAAGAATCAAGTGAAACAGAGTCACAAAGAAAACCTAGACGCTCTTATTTCCAACCTACGAGACTCTATTACTTGACACCTCTTCATTACGCTGTCTAGAAGCAGCTAGTGAATCGGGTGCCTCCTCCTGGCTCACTGCCCTACCTATCAAGGAGCACAGTTTTGCCCTCCATAAAGGTGCATTTCGTGATGCACTGTGTCTCAGGTATGGCTGGACTCCTCTTCATTTGTCCTCTCATTGTGTCTGTGGCTCAAGTATGTCAATTGAGCATGCTCTCAACTGTAAATGTGGTGGCTTTCCATCTCTGAGACATAATGAACTTCGGGATATAACTGCTGATCTTCTAACAGAGATCAGCATACTGTATATGTATTTTTGTAAATAGTTATCTTTTGTACATGTAGAGTACATGAAGTACATGTATGTCACTTTATTAATTTTTGTACAATTACACAATGTACACATGTACATGAATATTTCTTTATATCTACACTACACGTACATACATGTACAGTACATGTAGATGTAATAATGTATTAAATATTTACTTTAACTTGTTGTAGATCAATCTGAAGTACATTGGCGAGTTCACTGACAGTAGTGTGTTCATTAATAGTAACAAACACTTTATATAGCAACGTTTCGAAATAATCCCCAGAGACCCTGTTCATTACAAATCCTTTTAAAGGAGGGACTACAATGTAATCATCATCATCTATTGGTATCACACAGTATATCAGCTGTCTGTTATATAAACCTATTAATAAACAAATTAATAAATCATTAAATAAGCGAACTAAAACGGCAACTTTAAAATTCATAAATAATCAAATTAGCTTTAACACAATCAGCTCAAACTTACTACACAAAGAACATGTACATGCAAGAACACATGTGTACATGTAAAATTATGTACATGTACATGTAAGTACAGTATCAGAAGAAAATTTGAAAACAAAAAATTCTGTCCTAGTCATATTCGTGAAATTTAGCAAAGACCTTGTACACGTACATGTGCCTGTACTTTGACACAATTTTTGAGTAAAACATTAAAAATTCTAAAAAAATCAAATTCAGTTCAAACATGCTATACAACATAAAAAACATGCACATAAACATATCAAAAAATAAAAAATTCAATCCTACAGTCATTTTTGGTAAAATTTAGCATATGGTAATGAAAGGGTCTTTGCATGGTCTGATTTTGGAACAATTACACATGTAAATTTATAAATTTGTTAAAAGTCAATTTATATTGAAATCAGTTGGAAATTTCCACACAGCACACAAATATGCCTTTAAAATTATGTGTATAAAAATTGAAAATTTTTTCTTAATAATTTAAAATTGAAAAAAAATGGCCAAAGACCTTGAACTACATGCACAATGTACATGAACATTTATATTACAAAAACTTTGGCCAAATTTTTGAGTAACTTTTAAAATTCATTAAAAATATGTAATCAGTTCAATCTTTCTACACAAGACAAGAACAGGCGTGTACATTATGTATTCGATTATATTCGATTAAAGACAACTAGCCAAACTCTAATCTACTGAATGTAAGACCATGCACATGTAGATGTGCATGCACTAAAGTACACTACAGGGTCTTTAGCCAAATTTTGAAGGAACATGTTTATTCGTATATCACAATTTTTATTGGAATCAGCTAAAATTTCTTTACAACAATTTTGAAAAAAAAACCCGCATACATGTGTAAATGTAGTACATGTACATAAAAAAAGGCTAAGTAGGGTACAGTAGAGAAGAGAACCTTGAAGGTAGTTCGTAGGTACTTTGCTACTACTTCGCTACTACTTCACTACTCTTCATTACTCTTTGCTGTGTTATGCTGCGATCCCACCCAGTCACATGTACTGTAGTAGAACTTGTGGATGCTTCTTTTGGCTGTCTGTCCTCTCCAAGTTCATCTATATTGCCACTCTCTCCTTCTAGAAGCCTGTTTAGGATGTTTTTGCTCGATTCTACTGTCACGCTACTGTCTTCTACTGTCATGCTATTGTCTTCTACTGTCGCGCTACTGTCTTCTACTGTCGCACTACTGTCCTGCTACTGTTGCAGTAAGCATGTGCAGAGAAGGAGCAATGAACTACCTACGCAAAAGTAGAGTAACTGCGGGGTAGCTACTTAGCCTTTTTTTTGATATGTACTGCACATATACATATGGTACTTCATCAAATTTTAGAGAAACTGCATGCACTACGCCAAAATCTAGTGGAAAAACCTGAGTTGTTACGTACATGTACTTACGGTGAATCATTTCTTTATCGCATGTTCCAGCAGTCAGTCCTTTCTTGCTGGCTATGATGTTATCAATCAACCTGTGTTCTTCAACACTGCATTTCTAATAATAATAATAAATAACAATAATAATAATCATGTATATTGCTTTGCAAGCCAATTAAGAACAAGTATACGTGTAAGTATCAGAAAAAACATAAAAATAAAATATTCTCTCCTAGTCATTCTTGAGAAAATTTAAAGTTGACGGAATATGTTTTTTTAATAATTTTTAAACACATATGCATGTTCTTATGTTCTTATGTTGTGAAGGATGTATGAGCTGAATTTGATCTAAATTGTATTTTTATGAGTTTTTCGTAGTTAAAAATGCCATGTAGTGTATTGTAGTGCTTGTTAGCTCATAAAGAAAGCTGTTTAGCTCAAAGCCTCACACTTACGTGTAGCAGTTAGGATGCTTTGAGGGAAAGCTTGTGTAACCTATACTACTACACGTACTAATAAAAATTGACAGTAATTAAATAAACAAAGTACAGAACTATCTTTTCAAAAGCAGTGATTAGTGAACAAATAAAACAATGCAAACATACTTCAATCTCTTCTTCAGTAACATATCCTACATTTATCAGCCAGTATGAATCAATGGAGATGTCTTCTTTTGGTGATACTGGAAGATACTCATTAGGCGACCTCTTCTTCCAAAACCTCTAAATAAAAAATGATAATAATTGATAATAATAATAATAATTAATGATGAATAATTAATGATTTAACATCTCTTATCATTACTTTTGATCTGTACTTGTTCATGATATCAATATATTCATTTCTGCCAATACCAATTAACCTAAAACCTACATGTACATGCATTAAATAAAAATAAAAAGTATAATAATAATAATAATTTACAATCTCTGGCTGTGAAATTAGGTAATGAATCATAACTCCGTTGATCAATCATAATCATCTCAAGAATACTCTTATAATATTCAAAAGGTGTCACTTTGAGACCTTGGACAAACTGGTCTTGCAAGTGATAAGGATATAACTAAAGGGGAGTGGCAATAAAGAGGACACGGTAACAAAACTAACCAATAATTGAGAGCGACAGTGTTGCAAAACGTCTTCATAATATTTCTTTTCATTTTTTATTATCTGTCGAACTATCACATAGTTTATGACATTGTACAAGGTCATGTGATCTTACCCATACTGCTTCTCCATATCAACTGGTTTGTTATACTAAAGTCAACAATTGACCTCTCATAAGCAATGTGATTGTTACTCAAAGACTAAAAGTGAAACTAAATTAATTAAATACCACATTACAATACCTCTTTTAATGGAGGAGGCAGTCTAGCCCACGGTACATGTTGCTTTATGTAGAATCCGAGATCTTCACTCACAGTAGCCATCGAGCTTCTTTCAAGGACACCACACCTACTAATAAAATAATAATACACCCACTCACCCACGCCTGTGGTAACTTGCGCATGCGCATACGCTTGTATTGTCACGTGTAATCACGTGCAACCAAGGACTTTCACTTTGTGGAATTTTGTTGATGTGCATGGTTACTTTGTACTTGTAGTCTAACTATCCTGGTATTCTCTAGTGACTTCACAATTATAGCCATGAAAGTTGCATTTTTCAAAACATTGTGAACTGTGAATTAGCCTTGGAATAATGTAATATTAATTGTTATTCTTGAATCTTAAGTGAAAGAAAATTTTAGTGTTAGTGTTTTATCAGTTCTGTTCGTGACATAAGTTTGTAAAAATCCCGAAGTTTTTTTGCAATATTGCTGTTGAAAGACTAATAGTGAATTAAATCTATTGTCATATGCGAAATATAACAATAGATCGTCATATTTTGCATTGTCTATTGTCATACCACACCTACGAGCTAGGACAACTTAACCTGGAGCTACCTCGCCCGGCCTAGCGAGTGTCTCAAGAGGCCAAGCCGGATCATTCCCCTGCCTACTGGAGCTGTGACTGAGTCTCTATCCTTAATTGCTGACAGCCACCTGGCAATGAGGCTGCTCATTTTATCGCTAATTTTCACAACATTATGTGTGAGATATTCTTCACAGGAGTGTACACATGGCTATGTGGTTAGTAAACATAGTACTTTGCATGTTTTTTGATTTGAGACTTTCATTGGTTTTAGGGGATTACGCCGCAAGCACACGGTCTTGTGGAAGTTTGCATAAATGGAACCCTAGGCAGGATCTGCAGTGATTTCTGGGATGGCAATGATGCCAGTGTTATTTGCAGGCAACTGGGATATTCTCCATATGGTAAAACTAATATTAATGATTTCCTAATATAATGGCACCGTTGGCACCTGCTTCAAGGTAGTAGAACAGATTGTAATTTCAAATGAGGCAGACCCAAAAGAAGTTTAGTTTCCATTGAGCGGCTGTGGCATGTAATCTTGCACAGTTTCAACCATATTTATTTTAACAAATATGTGTACAGTGTTGTGTCTCAGTGTTGTAGTTCCTAACTGCCTAATATTCTCCTCACCATAATTCATGTTTAAAATGGAGTATTAATTGTTCACAGAGCTGATGGTGTTATAGATTAGTCAATATATGAAGGCCTGTTGTATACCTTTTTAAAGTATAATGAAGTTATTTATTTACAGTAATTAGAAAGCCAAGATTGCTTTGATTGCATCATTTTTATCGATAGCAGGTTTAAATTGGCTCTTTAAATTGGCGATTTTGCTGTAAAATTGTAATTGATGCATTTAGCAGTTTTTGATTTTCTTGTATACGTGAATTACTGATTGGCGGATTGGCTGTTATAGTATAGGTGATTTTGCTTGTCAATCACCAAAAAAAATTTCGCTAAATTAAAGTACTCTATGGCATAGCTTAATTATTATTATGTAACATCATATTAAGCATTATTATTTTCTTGATCTTTTAATAGGAGCCATTGCCTTTTCGTATGATTCCACTTGGCAACAGGTGGTTGTTGATTTAAACTGTACTGGAAATGAAAACGAGTTTCTCGACTGTCCTTATAATAGTTTGACTGATTACAATTGCCCAAGTAATCATGATGCATCAGTAATTTGCCAAGGTAAGTTTACTCTTAATTGAGTTCATATACATGTATTTTCTGCTCTGTCACAGGCTCTAACACTCCAATGTCCAATTGTGAAGATGGTGATGTCAGGCTAGAAGATGGTCAGACTAAGTATGAAGGAAGAGTTGAAATTTGCATCAATAAGGCTTGGGGAACTGTTTGCTCTTATCAACCAAATTATTTTTCTTTCACTACCTCAATATACTGGAATTCTGTTCAGGCTAATGTTGTATGTAGGCAGCTGGGACACATGGAAATAGGTAAAAATGCATGCTGTGTAACTGAAAGTTTTGGTGCAACCATTTGTACTTAGAAATTAGAATAAAGCAAATATTGTCAATTTTATGGTCTGTTTTTCTTACTAATAACAGTTATTATTACTTTAAAAATTATTCTCAGAGTTACTTTATTCCAAGAATTTACAGTTTGTCTAACTACTATCATGTCTATATAGGCTCTGAGGTTTATTTAAAAAACACAAGATTTGGAGGAGGCAGTGGACCTATATTCTTATCAAAACTAAGGTGCACTGGACAGGAAACTAGTCTCTTAGGCTGCCAGCATAGTTATTTTCATGATATTCATTATTGTGGCCATGATTATGATGCTGGTTTAAAGTGTGAAGGTACTATTTTTGACATGCCACATGCAAAAGGCCCATCAGATTACATGATTATAAAGATTATTTATTTGTTATTGTAATTAAAGTTATTAATGGTATCAAGAGTAGATAATAGGTATTCATTATTGGCTGAATGAACTTCTGTAAATAAAGTTCCATGAGTTGTTTAATTTTGAAAATTTTGTAAGTGATTTCTTAGCCATAAAATTAATGCTGTTTTGAAAAGACTGCACATGCACAGCATGTGTATGTACATGCACATGTGAAAATAAAAAAGTAATTTTCTCAAAATTAAAAAAAAATTATAATTTACTACTTGTACGGTATGATATTATTGTGCCTGCATGGGCTTTTCACACCCAATTTGATAATGACCTTTACTCATGTATTTTTTATACTTGCAGCTCCATGTCAAAATGGAACAATACGTTTATACAGTGAATCTGGTAGCTACTTCAGGAGATATGGACGAGTTCAAGTTTGTGTCAATAATGCCTGGGGAACAATTTGTGATGACTTTTGGGATAATAAAGATGCTAGTGTGGTTTGTAGAACACTTGGATATTCACCTTATGGTAATAAATCAGACATTATTCTGTTATTAAGAACTACTTTTGTATTTTCTAATTAAAAAAAACTTATGTTTTTAAGTATATAATCCTTGTAGGCGCTACAGCCATTATTAACTCCTTTACTGAATCTGTGTGGTATGTGCATATCAATGATCTAAACTGTACTGGGACTGAGGAATCACTGTGGGATTGCCCTATGAATGGAATTAATGACTATTCTTGCAATAATCAAGATGATTCTGCTGTTATCTGTCAATGTAAGCAGCAAATATTTTTTGTATGTTAACATTATAGGTTTTCAGTACCTGGTGTAATCAATTCCAGTTGTACCTCAGGTGATCTCAGGCTAACTGATGGATCAAATCAATTTGAAGGAAGAGTAGAGTATTGTGTGAATGGAATGTGGGGTTCAGTGTGTGATACAAACTGGAATAACTACAATACTTACACTGTGTGTAGGCAGTTAGGCTATCAAGGTAAAGGCATTATCCTCTTTACGATTACATTATCATAGATTAGGTGGTGAATTTTTTAGTGATTCTCATTTTGGCATTGGAAACCTTCCAATTGTTCTCTATTCTTTATCTTGTCAATACAATTCATTGAACTTAAGACATTGCATTAAGTCTAGGTATCCAACTGGTTTCTATTGCAATAATTATCAAGAAGTTGGTGTGGCATGTGAAGGTACATGTATTATAGCCATATGTTACTGTGTCTGATTAATTTTTTATCTCATTATAGGCCCCTGTATTGATGGATCACTTGAATTATATTCTAGTGCATTGAGTAATGCTGGTAACATTAAAGCTTGTGTAAATGGTTCCTGGTTCAAAATATGTGGAAGTGGTAACACAGGATACAATGAACTTGCAAGTGTTATTTGCTCTAGTCTTGGGTTCTCTCTTTATGGTATTACATAGTACTGTATAGTGTTTTAGTGTTTTTATCCCCACTTGTTTTAAAAGGAAAGATTAAACCTGTTGCTGTGATGTTCAAATATTAATTTTGCTTAATGTATTACATTTTACCTTTTTTAAATTTTGAGAGAAATCACTTTGATAAGATAGTGGCAACAATGTTGCCTTATGTATGCTGGACTCTAAGAATGCTAATTTTTACACTGTAAACTTATCTGTAACTACATTATTTTGTACTTGTTACTAGGTGCAAAAAGCTATTATGGTGTCTGGAATGACAGAATATATCCTTATGGACTCTTTAACATCAAATGTTATGGTAATGAATCAAGTATTTTTCAGTGTGAACATCAGAGACAAGGGAGTTGTCCTATTGACAACACTCTTTCTGTATTCTGTCAAGAAGTGGGTTAGTTCAAATCAAGCTTTATATTCCAAGTATAAGATAATTGATAGGTACAGTTGCAAGCCTTGCCAATTATGTTGAAGGTGAATTTAGATTACATGGAGCTAATACAAATAACACTGGACTTCTTCAAGTATTTACTAATGGAGTTTGGGCTACCATTTGTAATAACAACTATTATTGGACTATAGAAAATACCAATGTGTTGTGTTATCAGCTAGGCTACACCAAATATGGTATGCTCAAATATTGTAACTGTGTGTACATAATCTATGGTATTTAATTCCAACAGACAACAGCTTTTTAACTACTTCACATGATGGGAAACAGCCCACGTCATATGTCAGATATAGTTGTGGTCGTAGTGAAAGCAGGTTGAGTTCTTGTAGTTATAATCTTGACTCAGTTGCACAATATTGTTATCAAGGAGTATACATCACATGTGCTGGTATGTGAATACAATAATAAAAATATTCACAATTGTAATCATTTTTAGAGCAATGTAAAAATGGAGCAATTAGTCTTAGTAATCATTACTATGGCATGGTTTTCATATGTGTTGAAGGAGTATGGCATACTATATGTCGTCAAAAATATTGGCATAATGCTGAAGCCAGTGTAATTTGCAGGCAACTAGGATATTCTCCATATGGTAAAGTATAAGCTGCAAAGTACTCTTGATTAATTTTTGTTGTTTCAAAGGTGCTATAGCCATTCGTTTTAATTGGTACTATAACAGGAATTATCCCACTTTGATTGGTTTTGATTGTACAGGAACCGAAAGTCACCTTTTGGACTGTCCAGCTCATACTTCTTCTTATTATTCCTGCACACCTTATAGTACAAATGATGCTAATGTCATATGTCCAGGTAAAATTAAGTAATAATCTCCTTTAATTTTTTATAAATGTGATTATTATAGTTCATGGCTCTACTTACTCCAATTGTTCTGATTATGCTGTTCGATTAGTTGGTGGTAGAACTCCAAATGAAGGTCGAGTAGAAGTTTGTATCAATAATGCCTGGGGGACTGTAAATTACTTTCATAGAGGATATGAAGCTAGAACAATATGTAATCAGCTTGGATATTTGAGAACAGGTAACATTCTTTGTCCCTTATTGTGTTCATAATTTTTTGTTTAGGTGCAATGAGTTTCAGTGGGTCATATTTTGGTGAAGGAACTGGTCCAGTACTACTCACTTATCTTTCTTGTGAATCACATGACAGCTCCTGGTTTTATTGTGATTATGATTATAATGAAAGACCCACTTATCGTAATCATAATAATGACATGGGAGTTCGGTGTCAAGGTATGACAATACATGTCTACATTTCTACTATGTTTGTATGTATAGTTTATCAACCTTGTGAAAATGGTGCTATTAAGATAGTCTATAGTTCAAATCCTTTAAAGGGTCAAGCGCAAGTCTGTGTCGATGGTACATGGGGTTCAATATGTGATAGAAAGTGGGATAACACTGATGCTAGTGTTTTTTGTAGACAACTTGGATTTCCTGCAGAAGGTTAGTGCTAATAAATAGCCAAAAATTAATTAATTCTTTTATGTTTCAGGAGCAACTGCACGTGAAGGTTATTATGACATCCCCCCATTTCATATCTATGATTTAAACTGCAATGGTACTGAAGGAAGTATATGGAATTGTTCATATAATACAGAATTAACCTTTTGTTGGCATTATGAAGGAGCTGGGGTTCACTGTCAAGGTATTGTAATAAATGTTTATCAATTTTGATTTCATCTTTTTGATAGAACCTGACAATGCAGACAACTGCACAAATGGTGATGTAAGACTAGTAGGAGGTCAGTCACAGTATGAAGGTCATGTAGAAATTTGTTTTAATGGTGCCTGGGGAAGTGTTTGTACCAATGGTTGGGATCAACCAGATGCAGCTGTTGCTTGTAGACAATTAGGGCATACTGGCATTGGTGAGTAGAACAGTGTGCACATTTGTACAGACATTTATTGTGGTTTGTGTTTAGGTGCTGTTACTGCCTCATTTGGCATTGGACTTGGTCCTGAGCACTTTTCGTCCTTTTCTTGTATTGGAAATGAAACAAAATTACTGGACTGCATGCATGACACCTCTACTTGTGCTTCTCGTGCTGGTGTTAGATGTTTAGGTACAATGCAGCATGCAGCTAGGATAAAATTTCATTTATTGATGTATTATTTTTTTGTTTAGCCCCTTGTACAAATGGAGACATTCAACTCAGAGGTGATTTGAGGTATAATATGTTTGGTCGCATTGAAATATGTCTAAATGAAACCTGGGGTACTATTTGTGATGACAATTGGGATGACAATGATGCTAGTGTTTTATGCAGGCAGTTGGGATTTTCTTATTATGGTTAGAACTCACTAGTACTGTATTATATTTTTGATCACACTTATGAAACATATGTACATGTAGGTGCAATATCCAAAACATCGTTTTATAACGAAAGTCTCTTGCCTCACACTATATTTGATGTGAATTGTGATGGTAGTGAATCTAGTATATTTGATTGTTTGTATAGCACTGAAGCTTCTATCTACTCCGAGTGTAATTTCTATGAAGATGCTTCTGTTATCTGTCAAGGTAATACTGCATAGCTCTAAATTTCCATTGTCTGTAATTTTTGTGGTTTTTCATGAAATTTTAATAATTACAAAAACTACTGGCTGCAATTGTAATAGCTGCACATGTTGGTTAATTAACCAGAGTTTTATCAATTTTTTGTAAAATTATCGAAACAAAATATGGGGTGATATGGTATAAAATACATGTATATTTTAAAACTTTTCTTACATGTAGATATTAATGTGGCACATGCTAATTGTACTGATTATGATGTTCAGTTGGTTGGAGGTACCACTGCTAATGAAGGTAAAGTTCTGATGTGTCTAAATGGAGTGTGGGGAACTTTGTGTGATCAAACGTTTAATTCTACTGATGCTGAGATAGTCTGCTATCAGGCTGGGTATTCTGGAGGTATATTATGTTAACAGCTAAACATGACATTAATTGGTTGTTATTGCAGGAGGGTCTCTCTATAGCCACTATTTCTCTAACTCGTCCAATGATGTCTTGTTAGTGACTGATATTGAATGTTCTGTTAATGACACCAGCATTGAAGACTGCTCAATTAGTCATTATACAAAACCATCTTCATGTGATGTACTAAGTATTGTGGCTGTGAGGTGCCACAGTGAGTTTGTACATTTAAATAATGTGTCATATGCTTTTTCTCAGATTGCACTGATGGAGATATAAGACTTATTCCACATTCCACTAATAGCAATGACATTGGACATATTGAAGTATGCTCTGGTAATACTTGGAGTAGCATTTGCAGTGACTTCTTCAATGATAGTGATGCTGAAGTTGCTTGTAGGCAGTTAGGATACTTGTCACAAGGTAATAATTGACAAATGACATGATTAAAGTATACCATAATATTAATTGTAGGATCAGTCAGAGTGGATAGCATTAGAAGTAGAAATCTTCCAATACTTATTAATGATTTAAATTGTATTGGGAATGAATCAGTAATACGAGAATGCCGCAGTAATAGCTTGTTTAAGTATAACTGTGATCCTAGTCACAGCACATCTATTTCATGCAACAGTAAATAATTGTATTGGTAATAATACAATAAATATTATTTTCTGATCCAGATATACCAGTAGAATTCTCCAATTGTACTGATGGTGATTTACGATTATCTAATGGTAGTGCTGTTTTGAAAGGACGAGTGGAAATATGCTACAGTAATATTTGGTATGGAGTTTGTGCAGACAATTACAATAGTAACTATTTTGCTTCAACTATTTGCAAAGAGCTGAATTTTTCATTATATGGTAGGATTTGTTTGTATAACCCTTTTTAGTAAAATTCTGTTTTAGATGCAGTTGGTTATTTGGATACATTTACTGTATATGATACACTTCCACTAGTTCCATATGAGTTTGGCTGTAGTGAAAGTTCAGAAGCACTGTGGGACTGTGTGAAGTCTGTTATTGACTGCTCTAATGGAATGTTTAGATATGCTGGAGTGACTTGCCAAGGTGAAATAGACACTTTATACAATGAATCTTACCCACTTTTATAGCAAAATGTGATAATGGTGATTTGCGTTTGAATGGCTCTTCTTATGATAATATTGGTGCTGTGCAAGTGTGCATAGACGGAGAATGGAGCTCCATTTGTGGGGCTAGTTTTGATAGAGCTGATTTGACTGTAGTTTGTATGCAGTTAGGATTTTTTGTTAATGGTTAGTGTCAACCTTTTTGTGCATATTTTATTAATTGTAAAGGTGCTGTTATTCTTCCTGCAACAAATTACCAATATTCACGTTCTTTGCAAATTAATGATTTAAATTGTAATGGTTATGAAACAAGCATATGGAATTGCTCTTTTACAGCTCCTACTACACAAAGCTGTTGGAATGCTGCCATCATTTGCCAAAGTACATGTGTGTTCCTTAATATTTTGAAATGAATTAACATTCACTTTTAGATCACAATCAAAGTGCTGACTTAAACTGTACTGATGGAAGTGTTCGATTGGTAGGTGGGATTAATGAGTTTGAAGGAAGTGTAGAAATTTGTTACAACAATTTCTGGGGGTCAGTTTGTCATGATTCCTGGTCTAATAATGATGCTATAGTTGTCTGCAGACAACTTGGACATAGAGAAACAGGTAAAGTAAATATTCTTCAAAATGAGAAATTTTGTGTTTACATTTACAGGAGTCACTATTGTTACTGACAGTTATTTTGGCCATAGTGATACTCCTCACATAATAAATGATCTAAAATGTGTTGATATCACTGTTGAATCATTATTGGCATGCACCAGCTATAATACTCTCACTGCTGTGACAAAGTGTGGTGATGGAAATGTAGCTGGTGTAGTATGTTTAGGTAAAATAATATACTATCAACTTTAATTATTTTTTTAAAAATAGAAAGGTGTAACAATGGTGACGTAAGGCTAGCTGGTGCATCAAGTAAGACTGCTGGTCGTGTAGAGTTGTGTGTTGAAACAGTTTGGACGTCACTGTGTGACCAGAATTGGGATTTAAGTGATGCAATGGTAGCTTGTAGACAAATAGGATACTCTCCTTATGGTGCTATGCCAACTTATGGTTGTTATACTGAGGGACAACTTTCATTTGGTATTACAAATTTAAACTGTACTGGTTTAGAACAGAGCCTATTTAACTGTTCACATAGTAATCCATCACTGCACAACTGTGCCTCATATAATGATGCTGGGTTGCTTTGTCAAGGTAATGTGCTATTCACTTTAATTGCATAAGTGTGAAGTAATGAATAGAGTTTGTTGAACAAACCAATTGTACCAATGGTGAGGTAAGACTTGTCGATGGTAATGATCTACATGAAGGAAGAGTTGAGGTGTGTATTAATGAGGCATGGGGAGCTGTTTGTTCGTATTACTGGGATATTTCAGACAGTAATGTTATCTGTAAACAGCTAGGCTATCTTCCACTTGGTAAGAAATAATTATTACACTTATTCTACAAATCAATTTTTTCACAGGAGCAAGAGTCAAAAACTTTGGTCCTGGAACTGCCCCTATACTAATGTCTCATCTTCAATGTAGTGGCTCTGAAGAATCCATACTTCAGTGCAATCAGAGAGCATGTCATGCCACTGGTTGTTTTCACAGTAGTCGTGCTGGTGTGATTTGTGAATGTAAGAATAACAGCCTTTATTTATTATTTTTTTTACCTTTCTCTTAGCCAGAATAACACAAATAAATTTTTTAAGCACTCAGTTTGTAAAGAATTGCTAATTTTGCATGATGCAAAAGATAGCAAATTACCAATATCTAGTCAAAGTATTTTCATTATACATTTTTATGGCCCAATTAATCTAGTACATAAAATTGCCAAAAATGACTCCAATAAAATTAAATTTATGTTACATGTAAAGTTTGTGGTCACAAATTTTTGAGCTAACAGTACATTGTGCATGAAAAAATCCACTTACCAATTAATGGACAAACTTAATGTCATTCATGCATGCATGGTCAAAGTATAATATTTATGTCATTTTCTGATATAATACATATTGATACATTTTAAGTTACAGCTGTGGTGAGCATAAAATTTGTTAGTCAGAAATTTTTTGTGTAATGATCATTTTAAATTTGTGATCTGTCTGTATCACTACATATAGTTTGGTAGTGGCTTAATCAGATGTTTGCTTTTTTATACATATAGCTGCATGCACTAATGAATCTATAAGACTTGGAGACAAAGCCGAATTAAGAGGAAGAGTTGAAGTGTGTTACAATGGCTCTTGGGTCACTATTTGCTCTCATAGTTGGACAGTACAGGAAGCTACTGTAATATGTTCTCAGTTAGGATATTCACATTATGGTAATGTACAGCAGTACATTTATAATGATTTGTTTGGTTTGTGACGCACAGGTTCCATTGCAATACCCAATGATTATATCAACTATGAGTGGCCGATGGGTATATTTGAATTGCAGTGTGTTGGTAACGAGAGTTCACTATGGGACTGCCAATATAGTACAACTTACAGTGGAGAAGGTTGTACAGATAGGAATGATGCAGCAGTATTTTGTATGCGTAAGTTAATGTAATGGCTTTCTGCTGCTATCATTATAAATTCAAACGTAGGTAATACTACTCAATATGATAATTGTACTGATGGTGATGTTAGACTAGTTGGAGGAAATACAAATAATGAAGGGAATGTACAAATATGCTATAGAAATACTTGGGGCTCCATATGCGATGACTACTGGGATAGTAATGATGGGAATGTTTTATGCAATCAATTAGGGCTCCAACCTTATGGTGAGTTCATATTCTATATAACACTTACTTTGATTGCTTCTTTATATTATAGGGTCTCAAGTATATAGAAATAATTTTTTTGGAGTTTCTGAGAGTCCATTCTTTGTTTATGGGTTGTTTTATTGCTCTGGATCAGAAGAAACTCTCCTGGATTGCCAGAGATCATCTGTTAACCACCTGCTAAATTGTATTTCTACTGAATTAGCTGGAGTCAAGTGTATAGGTAAGCATAATTGTGATAATTAAACCATTAGGTACTATCATTAAATTTATATGGTACATGTATGTAGGCTTTTTTGCATGCTGTGTTATGTGACTGTAATAGTTTTTCATGTTAGGTAATGTTGTGTGCCGTAATTCTTCTAAAATTTCTCAACTCTAATTTCAAAATAAATAATTTTACTTTTATTTTAAAATTAATTCTAATTATTCGTTTTGTAAAGTTCTTATGATTTTGCCATTTCCCTCCTGTGGTGGAAGAGTCATGTCTAGCTCACAGTGATTCCTCGAGCAGCACTCTGCCAGACAAATGATTGCCATTAGTGGGCCTATACAGTTTAGTTGATAGTGAACGAGATTCATGAATTTATTTATTCATGAATGATTCATTTTTTATTTATTGAAAGTGACTATGGCAAACTTTTAGAAGAATTACGGTAGTTTTGGTAATCCTGTACATTGTGTATATAAGTGAGTGCATTTTGATTTTTGTCAGTTCTTGTTTATATATACTTATACAACAAAAAAACATTTATTTTTAATGAAGGTTTATGTACTGATGGAAGTGTTCGCATTCGAGGTAGACCAGGTATTGGACGTGTTGAAGTTTGTGTCAATGAAACTTGGGCAACAGTGTGTGATAATAAGTGGGACAACAATGATGCAGCTGTTGTTTGTCGTCAAACAGGATATTCTTCTTATGGTTTGTAACTATACATGTATTTGGATGATAACAATTGTTTGCTGGTAGGAGCAATGGCTGCTTATGGTCGATTTGTGACAGTGTCTTATCCCTTTCTTATGCGTGTCTATGGGGTCAATTGTACTGGTAGTGAAGGAAATTTGTTTAGCTGCCCACTTCATTTGACACCATATGAAGTATCTTATCCGCATTGTGCTCAGAATGAAGCTGGTGTAATATGTCAAGGTAATTATGACCTCATATGTTATGCTTAACTGATTAACGTGTGTACAGGGTTACACATACCTTTCTCCAATTGCTCAACTGGTCAATTGAGACTGAGAGGTGGATCAACATCAAATCAAGGAAGTGTTGAGATCTGTATCAATAATGCATGGGGTAGTGTCTGCGATGATGGCTGGGGAGTATTTGATAGCAATGTTGCCTGCAAGCAGCTGGGATATCAACGAGTTGGTAAGTGCAATTATCATGTTATCATATTTAAATTAGAACTTTGATCAAAAGGTTCCAAGCCAAGGTATTGGTCTTACTATGGTACAAGTAGCTTGCCAATTATGGTAGCCAATTTAGACTGTACTGGAAGGGAAGAAACTTTGCTAGATTGTCGTAGACCAAATAGTTATGGAATTTTAAGATGTTACAGATATGAACTTGCAGGTGTTGAATGTGAAGGTACAACATTAAATTCATGTCTTTAATTTACTTATGAATACTATAGTATTATGCACTGATGGGCAAGTGAGAATAGTAGGTAGTTCAAATCCTTCTTTTGGACGTGTTGAAGTCTGTGTCAATCAAACTTGGGGAACAATTTGTGACCGTGCATGGAATGATAATGCTGCTTCTGTCATTTGCAAACAGCAAGGGTTTTCTTCGTATGGTATTTACATTATAAATAGTAAATAATAATAGTTAATTTCATTTAATATTAAGGTGCTATTGCTGCTAAAAATGGATACAGTCATTCACTATTGCCAACAAACATAGAATCTGTCATTTGTAATGGAACAGAAGATTCCATTATGGATTGCATTATTGAATATGGTGGAGACAATTCAAATTGTGATAGTACTGCTGATGCTGGAGTCATTTGTCAAGGTAGACATGCATGGAAATTTATTATTATTTTCGTTTATAGATGTTAGTATACATGTCAGTAACTGTGAACATGGTTCTTTAAGATTAGTAAATGGTCCTACACAATCAGAAGGAAGGGTTGAAGTATGCATAAATGGAGTGTGGGGAAGTGTTTGTGATGATAGTTGGGGTACTAATGATGCCAACGTTGTCTGTAAACAGCTGGGATATTATCCTTCAGGTATAGTTATATTGTACATCAAATTATTGTTAATCATGCTATAGAAGCCACTGCTCGATATGGTGCTTTTTATGGATCAGGGCCTGGTCCTATATTTTTATCAAATCTTTGGTGCAATGGAAATGAAATGTCTGTACTGGAGTGTAATAGGGACATGTATAGTGTCAGATCCTGTTATCATTATGAAGATGCTGGAGTAAAGTGTATAGGTATGTAACAAGAAGTAGTAACAATTAAGATTACATGAATAAATTGCTAGGTTCTTTTCCTGTTCATCTTAGCCGGTCAGTTGGTAGTGTGCTGGGAGGAGAAATAGTTATTATTACTGGACCAGTTTTTATGGCTGATGATGAAATTAACTGTACGTTTGGTCACATTGAGATTCCTGGGGCCTATCTATCCGAAGAACAGTGTTTTTGTGTTACACCATTTGGTGCTAATGATGGAATTGTTGATTTTACTGTTAAAATAAAGCGGGGAACAACAGCTCGAACAGGAAAAACAAAATTCAGATATGGTAATTGACCTATAGGTGATATTCTGTTGTTAGTAATATTTATGTAATGCGCAGTTCTCCCTTTTCTATTGGAAGATACAATGTCTGATATTGATGTTATAAGCAATGATGGTTACTATATTGGAACAGAGGATGCAGTTAATGTAACATGGAATGAATCAGCTCTTACAGAAGGATTGCTTCATAGTTACAATGTTACGGTAAACATAACCATGGTAAGCTTATTATTTACAATTTTGCTACTTAATTAATGAATATTTAATTAAAAGATACTATATAATACTGATTTACATCAATGGGAGAGCCCAAAAACATTAGCATCAGATGTTCCAGCTAGTGATGAAAGAGCTGAAGTTATTATTCCTGACTATCCTGAGATTAATGACACATCTCTTCGCTTATCACAAATAAGAGTTACTATCAGCAATTTCACTTTGTCAAGCAAAATTCAGAAGAGAGTTCCAATTCTTCCTATAGCATTTATAGCAGCTCGTACTTTATTTCGTCGTGGTGCAAAAGCAGCTCTTCGCTATTTATATAGAAAAGTCAAGAAAATAATTAAAGACAAAATTAAAGAAGAAATTGAAGAGGTTGCGAGGTCACTTAAACTTCGTGCAGGATGTGAATTATGGCATAAATTTGATGGTGGTATAAACACTGAGGCACTACCACCGTGCCCTTGTAATAAGAATCAAGCCACAGTAGATGACAGATATGCTGAAGAAAAAAATTGGGAAGATTATATAAGGGAAGAATATTTCGATAGAAAAGCAGCAACTAATGGTTGTTATAGACAAAGTAATGTTAGGTATGCCATCATTTTATCTATTACTTGTACTAGTATTTTTCCTTGCAATTTTGATATATAGTTTTTTTGGCCCAAGCCAGCAATGCTGTTATGGTGATGATGGAAACATTTTAACTGGTACTGATGGTGGGTCAGCATATAGTGTTTATCCTAGCAACTTATTGGCCCTTGCAGGTAAAATAAATTTGTTTTTTGATAGTCTATTTATCATTTTCATTAAAATATTAGGTCATGTAGTTCAAGATCTTGCTCCTCGTCATTTATGTTGTGCTGGAAAGTATTTTTCTGGCTGTCAGAGTCGCTATTATGACAAAAGGCCAAATGATAATTGTTCAAGTTACCCTGAACGACCATTGCCAGGTACAGTATATTGTATAATAATTATTTGTATTAACTAAGTTTGAAGTTTTATGAAAATATTGCGGCATGATGAAAGACAGTCAAAATTGCAAAAATGATATAGTTATCTTTTTCTTTCTTAATTAATATATGTAGCAATTTAAAATGTAGAGCTTTGATTTAAAGACATACGCCTGAGCAGGGTTCCCACAGGATTTTGGCATTAAGTTCAACTTCAGCTTCTTGTCAGTAGATTTTTTAAGTTACTCAAAAATATGGCAAAATATTCCGTACTGGTATTTTGACAAACATAGGAAGAATAGAATGCATTACATGCTATGCTGTAGAAAGTCTGAGTCAATTTTGATTCAATTTTATTGTTTCTATGAACTTTCTTTATGTTGTAATTGCCTGCAGAGGTAAAACCAGAAAAAAATTTAAAATGTGAGAAGAATGCTTGCTATGATTAGCTATAATTTTTTATTCAATTATTCTTATTACTGCAGTTCCTTATTTAATTATTCCTTAATTTTTAGCTCGTACATTTGGTGATCCTCACTTAGTGTCTTTAGATGGGACTCAATATACATTCAATGGACATGGTGAATTTATCCTAGTGAAATCAATGGATGAATTACTAATGATACAAGCAAGAATGACAGAACCCTTTAGTAATGATACCAACCAGACTAGTGGAACAGTTATTACTGCAATAGTAGCTAAGCACAATGATTCAGATACTGTCCAGTTTGAAATAAGTAATAATAACTTAAAGGTACTAGTGAATGGGGACATGATTAATTTTAAGGGACTCTCTGAACAACGATTTAAGCATTTAACTGTGTCACAAAAGGGCAATCAATCATACACTGTGACAATATATCCTGGAATAACAATAAATTTGAAAGGGAATGACATTATGTTGTATGATATATCTGTATCTCTATCTAATCTTTACCTACATAACACAGCTGGCTTGCTTGGTTATTATAATGGTAAACCAGAAGATGATCTGTTGTCAAAATCTAGCAATACCATTCCTTCTAATGCCAGCAATGAGGTGATACATAGTCAGTTTGGACTAACTTGTAAGCTGCATATGAATTATTATAATGCTGTGCATAACGTTTAATAGGGATTATTACCAATCCACTGGACAGCCTGTTCACTTACAATGCAGGAGGGAGTTGGAATGTGTTTTATAGACCAGAATATGAACCTGCTTTTACTGCAATATTCAATGATTCAATACTTGAAAAGAATGCCAGAAAAGTATGATCATTGTAATTATTGTGAGCTAGGGTTTCCCACAAACATGCTAAACAAGCTCATGAGTTGACAAGAAGCCAAAAATCCAGATAATACAAAATTTTGACCGACAATAACTTGGGATGTACTGTATCATTTTTACTCTGTATCATTGCTTAGAGTTTTTGGCAAAAATTTGAGGCAGCTTTCAATATCAAAAAAAATCTATTTTTAATCAGAATCAATGCCAAATTAATTTACATGTTGCATAAATATCAACTGCAAAAAATATTTTTTACAGAAATACATGTATCAACCTACAAAATAAAATATCTGTGCTAAGTAAACTAAAAAGGACCTTTTATGAGCTGATAAATATTGAGAAACCCTATACTATTGAACCCTAATGTAATTCATATTTATTACTACAGATGTGTGGTGAGGACTGGCTTTGTATATTTGATATTGCTGCCACTGGCAATATAAATATTGGACGAAACACTAAACAAACTCGTGAAGAAGTTAATCAAGTCAATAAACTGCTTAAACCTGGTATTTTCTAAATTCAACATTTTAAAAATTATAATAATTGTTACTATAGTTTTTTGTAATCGTCCTTGTGTTCATGGAGCATGTGTAAGCAACAATTCCTGTGTATGTGCTAGTGGGTACAATGGAATTACTTGTAACGAAACTGGTATAGTTTACTCCCATAATGAGCAATTGATTAGATTTTTTATAGTGTATGAAGATTGTGAAGTGAACTTCTGCCTAAATGGTGCTACCTGTCAAATAGCTGCAGGAGAATACTTGTGCATATGTTCAGCAAGGTTCACTGGAACTAACTGCAGTAAGATCATGATGTTTTTTACTATTATAGTGCACAATTTTTAAGGGCTGTGAATTTATAGTTTGCAATTCTTTAAAAGTTTTGTGAAACTTAATTTTGCCAAAAATCAATTTAATACCAAACAATATGGTAGACAGTATGATTAATTTTTGTGAAAATTAAATATGAAAAATAGATTTTTAGACAAATTTTCAAAATTTACAGCCCTCAAAAACAATATGGGAATGAAACTGAGTTTTTTTGTAGGCACTGAGATTATTGATGATTCTACAATTTCTACCAGTACCTCAGTGACATCACCAATGCCAACTGATGCTAACAAAGACCAAAGTGACAAGTCCATTGTTATTGTGGGATCTTTTGTTGGTATCATAATTTTTGCTTTTGTAATTATCATTGGAATTATTACTACTACCTGCCTTATAAGAAAAAAAACAGAGAAGAAGAAGGGTCTTGATGTTAACATTGCATTTGTTAATAAAAGAAACTTTGATGGGCATGAAAAATATGAAATTAATTGAACTACTTTAGAGTTTGATGTGTGAATTTTAATACTTTTTTTAGCTATCAATAATTATTAGTTATTAGATTCTTATTATTATTAATTTTACTATTATACTACTATCATTATTATTACCGCTAAGTTAAAAAAGTGTGTATAGTGAAGAGGACATATTATTAATTTTTATGTTAATACAGATTAAACAAAAAATAAATTGTTACGAGTCAAGATAATTATAATCAAAACACCTGAGTGCCTTTTAAATACACGTACAATACCCTCTCTTTACATTGATGCTGTTTCTAGGAAACAGGGAATTATTATTTTATACCTCTGTAGCTTCACAAATTAAGCATCATTGAACAATTCATGATAAAATTTCATTATTGTAATATCAGTAAAAGTAAATTTAAAGGAAATAATATTGAATTTGAAAAGTAGAATAAAGACCAAAGTAACATTCATTTTATTGAGAATTTTCAACACAGCAACAGTAATTGATAACCTTAAGTTTGTTTTGGCTGAATATTTTTTTTTGTTTTGTTTGTTAAGTCTGTAAGGCTCTGGTGAAATTATTATGGTTGGTCCAGGAAATCCTATAGCAAGGACTGGGAGAAAGCATAAAATGAATCAATAAAAGCATTCCAAACGTATCAATCAACTTTCTTTCTAGATATGCAGTCATGTACCTAAAGGTGCCATTGACATTGTTTGCTTGATTGTGCGCTAATACTACATGTATGTCCCTGCAAATAATTATCATGTTTTATTCTTTGAATCTCGTGGTGAAAATTAAATTTCACAA
>NW_003546324.1:224234-227549 GCF_000090795.2 Amphimedon queenslandica | reverse complement strand
ATGTGTGTTTTGTATTGGAGAGAGAATTAGTCAAATGAGAGGAGCACCAAACTCTGGATGCATGTCAACAATTTAACTGTAAAAAAGCAAACGAGCAACAAATTTACATACTAGGATTCTCTCCAGCATTGTGTTACCATACATCAATGGCCAGTAGACAGTGTTATAATTGGAAAAGGCATCACAAATAGAATGATCAAGAGATTGCGAACATGAGGAAAATGCTTGATGTTGTTGTTTCCTGTTTGTTAAATGATGGGCAGTCCATATAAGTACAAATGAGTTAGTAGTGAGTCCTGCTAGCAACTTGATACCAATCACCAGCAGCTTCCATTGCCAGAATAATACAATGTTATTTGTACTGCACAAGAGATTTTGTACCATCAACAAGAAATACACAAGAGTAGTGAGAGAGAGCGAAGTGAGATGTTATTATATTCTTAGACAAAGTAAATTAAGTACAAGAAGCATTGCAATTCATGACACATACATGTACCACATAAAGTTTAAAAACAATCTCCGCAAAGGTCAACATAATGAGATCAAATAACACAATGACAAATGTGACTATAATTGACAAAAGGTACCTTACGGCATATTATTAAAATCATCATTATAATGAAAAATATCAACCTGTGAGTGCTCTGTTAGACACGCATTGTTTGTAGAAGTTACATACAAGTAGTAACTTTTTGCATCCTGTGGAGCAATTTTATGCTAAATGGAGCACAGGAAGTTGGATTTTTTTCACTATAAAGACAAATTTTACTATCAGCCATAAGGTACCTTTTGTCAATTATGGTCACAAATTCATGTATATACAGCCAAATAAAAAAGAGCAGACTATACTATCATATTATAACATGTGCAATTTAATAGATTACCATAACTATTTGTTGGTCTAGTGGTCTGTGCATGGTCAAGTAACAAGCAATGATGCTGCTCAAGCAATGGGAATGAAAATTATGTTCACTATGACAAATTACATTGAATATGATGGGAATAAACATGTTCATGCATCACTGTGTCTGTCAAACTTGATATCATCACTACTATAGATTATGATGCATATAAAATTAATAAAGAAAAGAATACTTCAATGTATTTATTAATTTCAACAAAATCATAATTTGTTCTTTGTGTACAATAATATCTTCTGTACAATCATTAACTGATCTATAAAGTACATGCATCATTATAATTACACAATTATGTCATTAATAACTCACACGCAATCTTCATTATTCATTGATGACCACCATCAACTCCACTAGTATCAGTTTCCATCACATCATGTTTACTATCTTCAATAAAGATGTAAATGTAAACAATAATTATATGCACCATTATACATACATGTTCATGTACCTTCAGATGGTGTCTCTAAATTTTTACTGCTGTCTCTATCTCCGTTACTCATCTCGGCTACAATAGCATTTAAACAGAATTTGATTGCTGTCAAAGACCCATATCTATTCCCAACGCGAAAGGATCCTCCTTCAATAGGAATGAACTGGTAAGGATATTTCATTGGAGTTTCCACAAACTTAAGACAACGCGTTTGACCTTCATACCTAAGGTCAACACAATGCTGCATCTCTATTACCAGTGGTTGTAGTAATGGCTTAGACACTGATATTGCATACACTGCACTGACTAACATAGTACCTTTGGGCACTATAAAATTACCACCAGCTATTGCAGTAACAGCTACTTCAGTATCCTTGGACACTGCTCCTTCGGGACAATGCAGTCTAAATCCATATTTCTCCCATTGGAATGAACGATGAGTGTCTCCTTGCAAGTGAAACAGTTTACTTCCAACTGTAATGAAGCTAGAGTCTAGTGAATCTAAAAATGATAATGACACATGACAAATTGACACTAATTTTCATGCTTTCCATACACATGTACATTTATGTGTACATGTTAGAGATGACTAGTTCCACTTTGTGTAGCATTTGTTGCCAATTCCCAAAAAAATTTCAAACATACATACATGTACAGTGTACATGTACATACAATACCTGAATGAGGTATAAGGTAGTCAAACTGAACTGAAGCATCTTGGCAATCTTTTACTTTGTGTTGTCCTTGTTCCTGTTTAAGTGCACTAATCTTTACCAGTAATTCTTCTTTTTCCCTTAAACTCTGCTTCATTATAGAGGACGACTTTTGTTTCTCTTCATCTAAATCCTTCTCAAGTTCTTTAATACGTTTATGAGCCTCTTGTAGGAGAGAATTAGCCTGGTTCAATTCTAAAAGTAAGTCAACATTAATTTTTATCATACTGTACATTATTGGCTTATTGTACTTGCAAGTAAACTTTAATCCCACAAGATTTTGGCGTATTACTTGCGTGTATAATACAGTTTCTTGTCAGAAGTGGCTAAAAAATTAGGCCAAGTCCTTGTGCTACTATAGTACAGGGTGTTTTGTGAAAAATGGCTCATACAGAATTCTCTTTTCATACATTTTCTGATGCATAGTACATGCATGTTTTTATTGTGCATAAAACTTTTAAGTCTTAGCCCAAATTTTAGCAAAAATTGACCAGGTGAGACTTTGTCATTAATTTTCAATGTGTTTTCCCATGCATAAACATGTACTTTGTTGTAGAGAAAGTTTGAACTACAATTGTAATTCCTATCAAAATAAACATCTTTATAAATTTCGAAGTTGCTCAAAAAATTGGGACAACGTCCATGTTCCATTTTAGTATATAAGAACATGACTATTAATTTTGGCAAAAATTTAATTGATTAAGATAGAAATTCCATTTTTATTACTTTTTCTGTACTTACATGTACATGCATATTTGCTTATGTTGTGTAGCACTATACTAGGATCACACTGACTTTGTCAACTTAGATTTTGAATAACTTTCTTATTTTACATGCTAAAGACAGCGGTTTTGGTTTTTTGCTGTTGTATTTTTCTCTGAAGAGCCGGTATTTTGATATATGATACAACTAGAGCGCAGTTGTAGAAAAAGGGGAAAGAAATCAAAGCACTTGGGCACTTAGAGAGCACTCAACGCCATTACTGCCGCCCACGTGCGGTGACCGCGTAGGCGTGTAAAACAAAATGGCGACCAACTGTACACCACATGGACAACCAAGAACAAGAGATATTAGCAGGAAAGAAGGCATGGGGCTAGATATAATTAAAAAGACATGAAAAGATGAGTAAAGCTAACATATTGGACTCTTTTTGGCCACATATACAATTGGACATGACGAGAAGAACGATATAAACTATAAACAGGTAGCTATAATGAACCATATCCTTTAGTTCACTTTCTTTAAGCCTAGG
>NW_003546324.1:221756-224224 GCF_000090795.2 Amphimedon queenslandica | reverse complement strand
TTTAATAATATTTCATATTTTCGTTGGTCGTACGGAATCCTACTTCATTTTTAAAAATTTTTTATGTTCTTGTTTGTGTTGATTTTTAAAATAATATTTATAGTATTTCTTTAGTTGCAATTGTGATACTTGTTGATTTTACACAAACAATAATTTTCTTTATTATTATTATCATTGTTATAACATTTATGAGAGACAGCGTTGAATAGACATGCTGAAAGAATATCAACTATACTGATGACAAGCGAAACTAATACTAGTCTTGACACAAGTCCTTGTTCAAGAATTTGTGAGCTAAGAGTGTCTATCTTCCCTGCTATTCCTGTTCTTCCAGGCTGTTGTCAAGTTCATAATTATCATTGCATATCATAAGTCATAACATTAATTAATTGTTTGTTTTTAAAATAAAATAAAATAACACACTTGATAAAACAGTAACATGTAAAATCAATACCTTCTTTTAGCTGGAAACCTCCACTAAAGTATTGCAGTAAGTTGATTCCAAGCATAGCTTGGTAAAAAAATAACTTGCTTCTTCCAGAGCTGCAGATCGATCTGAGCATGCGCGACCACACCCAAATTTTGGAGCACATGGCAAGCTTCTTTAATTAACAAAATGGTGGCATGTAGCTAAGATGGCTCGATCCAGCAGTCACAGTATCACTTTTTCCTTACTTGAAGAATGATCTGATGGGACATGGACCTGCGCATAGACTGTTGGAGTAGATTGGTGTAAGAATTATTCTTGTAGCACCAACTGATACTGAGATACACACCGACAACTGGATTGACAGGACTTGATGATGATGATGATGAAGATGATGAATAAAGGTGGCTGAACAAAATGGCCGGATTGCCGATTTTTGACTTTTCACTTAGACAAGGTCTAGAGCCACGCTAGTTGTACCATTGGAGTCCTCTGGTCAAGATAAGGTCCTCTATAAAGTCTGGTAAGCACAGGAGCTCGTTTTCCCAGTATAGCAAGGCTGCAAAAGTCGTGGCAGCCATTTTGTTTGGGGGTGAATCCTACTTAGTAACGCTACCGCGTTACTAATATTACAGTTTCTTGTCAGAAGTTGCAAAAAAATTAGGCCAATTCCTTGTGCTACTATAGTACAGGGTGTTTTGTGAAAAATGGCTCATACAGAATTCTCTTTTCAAACATTTTCTGATACATAGTACATGCATGTTTTTATTGTGCATAAAACTTTTAAGTCTTAGCCCAAATTTCAGCAAAAAATTGACCAGGAGAGACTTTGTCATTAATTTTCAATGTGTTTTCTCATGCATAAACATGTACTTTGTTGTAGAAAAAGTTTGAACTATAATTGTAATTCCTATCGAAATAAACATCTTTATAAATTTCAAAGTTGCTCAAAAAATTGGGATGACGTCCATGTTCCATTTTAGTATATAAGAACATGACTATTAATTTTGGCAAAAATTTAATTGATTAAGATAGAAATTCCATTTTTATTACATTTTCTGTACTTACATGTAAATGCATAATTGCTTATGTTGTGTAGCTAGTACTGATCAAGGTACTAATGGTCAGATCTTAAAAACTTTTAAAAGTGCTTTCAAATGGATTCTCTATCATTTTTGGAATTTTCTTAGTTATTATTATATAGGCAGTAGCCTACATGTAGGATTGAGGTTGATTTTTCAAGATGGCGGCCGTTTTTATGATTTTCAAACACTTATAACTCTTTTATCTTACGTTGTACAGCCTTATAAATGGCTTAGATGAGCTCTCCTTCACTGAGCGATTCTCCTGGTACCTTTAAAGTGGCCTGTAACGTAGCGGGAGCATTTCTGGAGAACAGGCCCAAATTCAAATTTCTACAAAATTCTTCAGACTTTTTCTTCTTCTTCTTCTTCTTCTTTCATCTTCTTCTATGCACCAGATAATCTTTTAATCCAGAGAACCACTCAAGTTGGCTTTTACATCATTCTTTTGTGCTTAGGTCAAGGACCACAAAGGTAGTTTCAAGCAAAGACAGGGAGCAAAATGGAAGAAAAAATCCAGCTGCAGACACTGGGTGGGTTTGTGGTTTGACGCCATTTTAATTTATGTGCAAGTGATCAGTATGAACATAATTAACCTAACCACACAATCTTAACAGAATGTAATTTATCACATATATGTGACCATAATTGACAAAAGGTACCTTATGGCGGGTAGTGAAATTTGTCTTTCTAGCCTAAGAAATCCAACTTCCTGAGCCCCATTTATCATAAAATTACTCCACAGGATGCAAAAAGTTACCATGAAACTTTTAGTAACAATGATTGTCTAACAAAGCACTCACAGGTTGATATTTGCCATTATTAAGATCAATTTTAAAATCCGCCATAAGGGCCCTTTTGTCAATTATGGTCACATATAAAGAAATAAGAATGGAAACTAGTAAATAAAAAACATAAAAAATGGGAAAATAGTAGGATTGAATTGGGAAAAAGTAAGG
>NW_003546324.1:197052-221746 GCF_000090795.2 Amphimedon queenslandica | reverse complement strand
GCAGTGGTGTAGGATTTCTTACCACACCAGTTTGCAAGTACCCTCTTGTTTCCTTACTTTTTCCAATTCAATCCTACTATTTTCCAATTTTTAATGTTTTTTATTTATACATTTAGGCTTGCCTGCATGGTTTGACACAAGTTGGCATTAAGTACACACTTTTTGGAATCCAAATAGAATTCAGAGGAATTTAAGACTCGGAATCAAAGATTTAAAGAATTTTAGGCAGCATTTGGAGTTATACAAGCATTTTTTGTACTGTAGTATACTATCTGCAATCCAGTAATCCAAACATTCCGTATAAAATTTGAGCCTGTGTCGAACTCCTAGGGCTTGCCTTTCACTGTGTCTTATGTCCTGAGGTTTTTTTGAGGGGTCCGCAACGAAGAAAAATCTGGTACACTTTCCAAAAAATCAAAAAATCCAGTAAAAGAATCCAATAATCCAATAAAAATTCAATAATCCACAGAAATCCACCAGTAATCCAGAAAATCCTTGCAATAATCCAAAAATCCAATCAGTAATCCAAAAAAATCCAAGGAAATCCAGTCACAATATTCAAAGATTTACTGTCTGTGATTTATTAACCATTAAAAATAGTTAATTAACTGCTATTATTAAATGGGTGGTAATTTGTAATAGTTAATTGACCATCATTAATAGTTAACTAACCATTATCAATAGTTAATTAAGATAACTAATGGTCAGTTAACTTCAATAACATGGCGGATACTATTTTATTAATGTTATATGATTAAAAAATCCAAGAAAAAAATCCAAAAATCCAACAATCCAAAAAAATCCAAATATCCAGTCAAAATTTTAGTGGATTTTAAATCTGGTACACTTTTGGAGGCCGTTTCGGACCCCTCGGGTTTTTTTGAATTGTGCAAGGTTGGTCATGTCACTGACCTGATTTTAATTCCTGTAGCTCTTTATTTTGATCCATCTCTTGCTAAATTCTGCCTCTTTTGCCAATCTTTCTTTGTCCCTTTCTTGCCGTACATATACAGTACAAGTTTTAGACCTTCTATTCACTCTTCAGAGCTGGGACTTTAGACATCTTGAACAGAAACATAGCTCGACCCACATCCGCCACACCCACAAATTTAATCAGGAAATTTTTTTCTTAGCATAATCATGTTAAAATAAAGATCACAATAATTATTAACGTCCAATTATTTTGATAATTTTAATTCCAGTGTCTTGTATTTCAGGATCAGTAATCATCATTAACGATTCATATAATTGTGTAACATTGTCTTCATGCACCTCATTCAACACATTATGAACTAAAAATGATAAAAATACTTTAACTGACTGTTTATTGAAATGAAGCTACACAGAAACACTGAAATCATAATAAATCGTTTATAACAGTATTCACCATTCAAATTATCAAATTAAAAATTAAAAAATTTAAGCATTCAAATTTTGAGCAAAATGACAGTGCTCTTGTGAAAACTTCTTAAGTTTTCATTATACTACTTGAGTCTTTATAAAATTTAGCAAACATAAAAAATAATTAAGCAAGGCTCTTACTGATTTAGAACTGTTTGTAAGCATGTTTGTACATGCACAATTGTAAATGTACTGTAACTGTTCATCTTTACTGTGCATGGCAAGGGGGCGAAGTCACTTAATGTTTCACACTATTCTAGTACTTTGAATATAGCCAAAATTATGGGCTTCACAAAGCTCTTTTTAAAATTTTTATTTCTACATTAATTTTATTTAGCTTCCACATTATACATGTACATTTGCACATGTATGTAGCTCACAATAAATCAATACTATCACATTGTCCTAATACCTTTCAAGTAACTGACAATTTGAAGAAGACAATAAACTGATTCCTTTCTGACTGATAAATATCGTCTATTCTCTGAAATCAAAAACAATTTTAAATATTATATCATTAATGTTTTTAATTTAAAACAAAGCAATAATAATGAATATACACTTACTAATACAATCAGCTATTGATAATAACAATTCATTATTAAATAGCTCAACACATTCACTTGACAGCATAACAGTAGTCCTATCATTATTACAAATAAAAATTTTACAAATATACATGCATTACCTTTTGAAAATAATATTCAATGATTTTAAAATTGAGCACTGTATTTTCCATGTGTTTTTCTTCATTCTTTGAGATAAAATACTGCAAACTGTGTGCAGGAATTTTATTTGCGTTGACTGGACTCCTCTAGGCCACGAACGACCAAGTGCTTCAAACGCTGCAGATTTCAAATCAAATACAGTGTTAGAATCAGTATCATGTAGTTGATCCTGATCAATATCAAGTATCTCAGTTGTAATTAACTCATAAATATCACTAAAAGCATTAACTTCAAGTGATTCAATAACTTCTCCAGTGGCAGTAACTGCAATCATTTTGTATAATACATCTTGTTTTTTACACTGAGACAACAAACACTCCACAATCTATAATAATAAAAATAAGAAATAGTTAAGATGTAGATTTTTAAATAAAAAAAAAGATGCTCAAAAGCTAAATTACTATTCATAATGTACACAGTGCAAACACAGAAATAATAATTATTGCTTCTTTCAATTTTAAATTTCAATCTTGTTCACACAATCTTTATTGTTTCATAACTAAAATCAACTTTTAATATCTTTTTAAGTAATAAATTTAAAATTTGGCAAAAACATGTAATGTAAATTAGAAGATTAGTACATGTGATTCATCAAAAATGACTCAAAAAATTTTCAATTTTGTGATACAAACATGTAAATGCATTTCCATGCATGTGCACACCCAACAAGTACATGTACTTTAATACCTGCAAAGGCTGTGGATTATCCAATGTCATGATACTATCCTTACACAAGACACAAACAGCTTTCATGGACTGCAATAAACTATGCTTCCCATCCCAGAGTCGTCCTTTTAATGACTCCATTAATGACAACAATATAATTGATAAATTTGATGAGTCCAGCTCAGCATCTGAAGAACAACAGAATAATAATATTAATAATAAATAGTGTATCACTTTTGTGAAACTTTATTTTCAAGGTTTTGAGGTTTTAGCTTGTGCACAATGTGTAAATTACATGTACCATAAAGTTTGAACCCAAAAAATATTCATTTCCTTGAATAAAGGCCCTCCTTGTGAGCGTATTATGCACTGACATCAACCTAGTTTGCAGTAACTCATTAATTCATGGTTATTAAGAAAGAAATTTGAATTTCGTAATGAAGATCGATTGTTAAAAATACTTTCTTGCACTCTCAAGACTATACGTGACAGCTTTAAAACAAAGTATCTAGCTCTATGGTTACTTATTGACATCCTACAGAGCACAAAGAAGTTGGTCATAGTGCATATCTAATATTTTGAGAGTAATGGTGTCCTGGCTTAAGATCTCTTTGTTTTGGCTACATACATGTATAAGCACTAATAAATACCTTATTTCACTAAAGACCCTTAAGAGGCAGCATTAAAGGCTCCTACAAGCCTGCTTCGTCATTTGATGCAGTTGCTAGAGTTCACAAAGTATTATTAGCAGTTTCCATTTGTCTCCATTACACTCAATCTTAATTAACCAGTTCCCAGCAAACTAGGTTGGTTTCAATTAATGCATAATGCACTCACGTGAGCCATTTCCAATCCTATTCTGTGTACAATATCTATGAATATAATAGTGCCCAACAGGTATATTCAGTCAAAGTTTAATATCATTCTTTTTGTTTTCATTCCTTGTGGAACAAATATTTTTTTATAAATAAAGAAGTTTCCTTAATGCCATGTGTGCAACGTGGCATGCTTTAAAACAAACAAAAATCTCTAATCCTATTTAGATCAAACATTCCTATTATAATTTTGCCTCTTCTCAAAAATAGCATTTAGATATACATGTAAATTGCTCTAAATAGCCTAACTGCTATTCAAAATCCCAAGGTTAAGGGATCATTGCCTTTTTGTTGATTTTACGTAACTTCATTTCTAAATGTACAATGTATGCTCTTACTCAAGGAAATACAGTACTATATACCATAAATATTATACACAGAACAGGATTGGAAACAGGTTCACGTGAGCGCCTTATGCATTGAACCAACCTAGTTTGCCAGGAACTGATGACCGTAATGGAGATGAATAGCAAAGTATCTCTATAGAGATACTTTGCGGGACTCTAGCAAATACATCGGACGACAAAGCAGGCTAGTAGGAGCCTTTATAGCTATCTCTCAAAGGCAATTAGTGGAATAAGGCATCTATTAGTGCTTAAATCAATGTTTCAAAAAGTTATGGCATGCTAAAACAAAGGGATCTTAAGCCAGGATGCCATTACTCTCAAACTAACAGATGCACACCATAACAAACATCTTAGCTAGTCCACCGTAGGATGTTAAGAAGTAGCTATAGAGCTAGATAATTTGTCATAAAACCACCGGGTATTGTCTAGAAAGACCCACAAAGTATTTTTTATAATTCCCATTCATCTCCATTACGGAATTCAAATTTCACTCTTAATAACCATGAATTAACCAGTTCCCAGCAAACTAGGTTGGTTTCAATGTATAATGTGCTCATGTGATCCTTGTTTCCAATCCTGTTCCATGTATAATATCTATGACCATACCCCCCTACAAGCTGTATGTAAACTAGATTTAAAAAGCATATCCCCACAATAATATCCTGCTATACAGTATTATTAATAATGTTAAACACTGACTTGTATTTTCAGCAATGGTTGCAATTGCTTTAGCAGCTTGTCTCTTCAAATCCCAGGATTGTGATGACAAGGAAGGACAAACAAAGTCCAATATTTCCTTCATATATAATCTAATAGCAGTTGATGTGCCTAAAAAGAATAAAGTGTAGATTTTAGTACAGGGAGAAAAAGAGAGTGAGGAGAGAAAAGAAATAAGAGACATATAAGACAAAATACATTGAGAGAGATGTACACATGTATAAGAAATCAGATTACTTGGAACAATTTCTTGCCATGTTGAGTTCCATAAATTTGACATTACTTCACTATTGGGATCTAATAACAAAAAGTATAACTTTTTGATGCATAATCTAATTTGTCAACTGGCATGATACATGTAAATGTAAATGCATGTAATGTACATGTACGTGTACATGCAGACAAGGGGTCAATTACAATTGCAATACTGTAATTAAAGGGTCAATTAAAATCACAATTACGTAATTGTAATTGTAATTGAGCTTTAATTAACTTATGTAATTGAAATTTCAATTATATTTGAGTTAACTAACTACTTGTACAGAATGTACAGATACAAAAAGAAATGTTCTTAATGTACTATCAAAGTATCAAAATAACTACATGTACCTGATGTAAATTTTAAAGCACAGTGTAAGCACTATGAAGTATGTTGTTGCAATACATGTATATCAAACTGTAATTGAAATTACACTATTATGGTGTAATTGTAATTGTAATTGTAATTGAGTATAATTTTACAAAAGGAGTGTAACTGAATGCATAATTGTAATTGAGTTTTGTAATAGACCCTAGGTATGTCTACATGTACATGTACTTTGGCCAAATTTTGAAGCAACTTACAAATTATAGTGCAGTTGAACTTAAAATCAGCTTAATTTTTTATAATATAACAATTGCATGCATACATGCACATGTATTGTACTTCAAGGAATCTTTATTATTATACATGTTATTACTATTAATACTATTATTCTATGTGTACTTCTCATACCTTCATTATTAACAACAACATGCATTGCTAAGAACACCAGTGGTACCACATCAATTAAATAATTTTTAATTATGTCAGAACTCCTTAAAGACATCTCATGTAGTGCATAAGCAACTGGCAAACTATCTATGAAGTAATAAAGATCATAAAAATAAGAATAAATAATAATTCATGTAGATGCACTGACCTCCCTTTTCTAAATACATATTTTTCAGTTTTTCTACTAGTTTCGTAATACTTGTTTCCTTGGCAACCTACAGTAAATGTACATGTACAATGTACATACATAAACATTACAGACTTTAATGACATATCCAATGGCTTTAGCATAACTCTTGCATACTGTGATACTAGTGTCAGTGATGCCAGACAACAATCCACCTAACAATTTACCTAACAAATTAAAAAAAATACAACTAAAAAGCACATTCATTTCCTTAGTTACTAAACACTAGACATGTAAAGAGTAAACTTTGTACATGTATACTGACAAGTACCATGCTCATTCAAAAATATTTGAATTTAATTCTACTTTTGCCTAAGTGATGGACATACAAAATTTGACTTTGTAGAAATCATACAGTAAATGTACACAATAATAAATTTTGTCAATAAAGTGCACGTATTAGTGGTTGTTACCAGCATAAGGAAATAGATCATCTTGTGAGTGACGACACAGGTCAATGACAAAATCAGCAGTAGATACCTTTAAGGAAAAAATAACAATAATTATTAAAAAATTATAACTAGAAATTAAATGTTTCTAAAAGGCTATGAAATACTAGCTTTAAAATTTTTACCAGAGATCATAACTAAAGCACAGGTACATGTAGAGTATAGTACATTTAATTATTGAAATTATTACTTTGGTGGTAACTCCAACTCCACTTCTAATAATATCATTAAGTGGAGGAATTAAACTCACTAGAACATTTTTATCAATATGAGGAACACACTACACAAAGAGAAAAATCATAATAATAATAACAATAACATTATAACAATAACAAAAACAAAAAAATAATAATAAATAATTGATATGCATTCAAAATGGATAAAAACAGTCTTGTTATCATTGCTAAATTATACATGTATTTACAGGAAGAACTGAGGTGTCAAAAACTTTGATGTAAAACTATTTAAGAATTAAAGAACATGTAAATGTATACATACTTTATTGTCCAATACTGTACAATAAAAGGAGACAATAATACTGTCGTTCATCTTAAAGGAACAATTCCTGTAATAAACCTTTAAATCTAAACCTTCTTCATTAGTCACTTTAGCTGTATTTGTAGGGGTGACTATAGCTCACAAGGTACATGCATTCCATATACTGTACTTGTACGTGTGCAAGTACATGTACATTGTACATGTACTGCATGTGTACATTCAACAATTACATGTACATGCACTTATTCCTTACTAGCTTAATTGCTTCTAGTAACGGTGATGATTTTGACAGTTTTGTTCTAATACTGTCTAACTTCTCTTGTACATTATTTGATGAATCTATACCATTTAACTGAAGACTAACTGTATTTAATATCTATAAGAAAGAAGGCAAAATTTCAGTAGTAATGTACATGTACATGTATATGCAAATGCAACTATACATGCACCTACAATTAAAGATGATAGAGCAATATTTGGCATAAATTTGTTTATGGACACTGACTGGACAGTTAATTACTAATTTTGTGCCATTTTTCATTGAGCATGGACACAGCACTACATGTACATGTAATTAATAAATTATTTACCTGAGGCTCAAGTGAGCTTATTGATTTTAATAATAATGGTATTATCATTGAAATATGTGGCTTCAGTAATAAACCCTAAAGTAATACAGGCATATGTATAACAGTACATCAGTATGACAGTACTACATATACATGTACTTACAGCTTTTTCAATAACTCTAATCAAACTCAACAAGCTATTTAAACAAAGACATAAGTTAAGTGAATGGATGGATAACAAAGGACTAACCATAGTCCTCTTACATCATGTGAAGGATGGGATGTACCATTATTCACAAATATAGGTAACACACATTCTACGGTTGTGGTAGCAACTGTACCACTTCCATCACATAGACGAACAGTGACACTTAAAAGTGTCTTAGCTGCTGACTCAGCAGATTTACGAACAGTTTCCTAGTAAAATAATATTTATAAAACATAAATACATTACATTGGTTACTTTTTGAATCAAAAGGTCTTTTGCTGAATCATTAAAATTAAAATTGCCACTTTGGCAATTAGGGTAATCAAAAAGTTTTTTAATTTTTAGAAATGCAGGATTCCAGAAACTGCTTCAACTTCTGATATACATATATGTTAATTACTATTATTACTAACTTTAATGTCATCTAATACTTTCAACAATAATTTCCACAGTTCAGATAAGTATTCAATGATTACAGATTCTTTAATATTGACACTTAAAAAATCTCTTAATCCTGAACAGCTAAAACACCAATAACAATAATTAAATAAAAAACAATGACAACACCTTGATTCTCTATTCCTCCACTGACTGCTATTAACATTACTACAAATTTCTTTCAGTATTTCTTCATAATATTCATCAATCTATTATTACACATAATGTACAGTATACATGCATGTAAATGATTATTATTATCTCACAATTTTATTATTATCAAATGATATAATTTTCCATATGTTGCTCATAGCCACTTGAACTGATGTAATTGGGTCATACTTATAAATAAATAAACGAGGTACTAATATATTCAAGTAAGGCTTTAACTGGTCCCTTGCTTCTCGCACTATACTGGACACACTAAATGCAGCACCCTATTAAGTAATAATAAAGTAATTAAAAGTATAACAAATATGACAGAGTCTTTAATTTTTAGCTGGAGCAATGTCAAAAATTCATAAAAATTTTAATCTTGATTGGAATTAGCTCAAACTTTCTAAACAACATACATGTACATGTGTATATTGCTGATGAAGTTTTGCCAAAGACTTGTACAATAGTGCAGAGAGTTAGGCATGTCTTAAATTTCGATCAAATCATTCAAATGTAAAGTTCAATAATTCTGAAATCAGCTTAAACTTTCAACACGACATAAGTCGTATGTGAATTAGAAAATGTAATAAAAAGGGCATCATTACAGCTATTTTCAATAAAGTTTCAGCAACAGAGACTGGTTCAATTTTGAGCAACTAAAATACGTATATATAAAAAAATAATTTTCCCCCTGGTAAATTTTAACACAGTTTGACCAACAAACTCTGTACTACATATACATGTACATGTTGATTAGGGACTTTGGCCCAATTTTTGAGCAACTTTAAAACTTTACAAGAGAAAATTGTCATCATCCACCTTGAGGTAAAATTTACTAAATTTAAAATAGGGTGCTATTACATGTACATGTAATTACCTTTTTTGAGTTCCATATAGCGTGATGATTGGCTAAACTCATAAATTTATAAACGAGATCGGGTTTATTCAGATCACTAGCCAATGAACATAATTCCTTATATGTTGATAAACCAGACCTACATGTAAATAAATGTACATGTATGTACAATTGTACATTTATGTGTAGTGGGCACAAAATGCAGGTACATGTACAAGTAGTGAAAATAAACACAGTAAAGTGCATTAAAGTTTGATGTACATGTACATGTACTGTGTATTACAAACTATGGTTTTGCGGGGTGTATTGATATAAGACACAGCCACAACAAATCTACATGAAACGAAGTTGTTTTGGGCCCAATTGCTAGCAGACATGGGGTCAATTACATTAGAAAGTAATATATTACTATTACTATTAACTAGAAAAAAATTCTATTACTATTACAATTACATGTTTAGTAGATGTAAATGTAATATATTACTATTACTATTACTTCACTAATTTCATTATTACTATTACTATTACTGCATATGCATGACTAAATGTAATCTAATTATATTACGATTACATTATAATTTCAAATCAATTCTCTTTAAAGCAAATGACCATTACACTTTACACTTATAAGTTTCTCAAAAACAGTATGAGAAAGTCTGCATTGTTCCGGTCTAAAAAATTTCCCTCCCATACTGAATAATCGTTCCATTGGAGCAGATGAAGCTTTTGTCAGAGCAGACAGACTTGAATGCACATACATGTACCTGTACATGTACATTGAATACTTGTACAATAATGTATTACAATATGTACGATTACTATTATATTACTATTACTTAACTATCTCCTACTATTACAATTACTATTACTTGGTTTTTTGATTCCTCCATTACTATTACTATTACAATTACTTTAAAACATGTAATCTTTACTATTACTATTACTATTATCTATTACTATTACCCCATGTCTGATTGCTAGCAAAAGTGCTAGCAAATGATTAAACAATGGTTAAAAAAAGAAGACAATTCTCTTCTTCTGTGTAAGACCTTCAGGAGACAAGGATTTTCCTTCAGGCAGCCATTGTATACTACTTTGTGAATATCATATACTTGATCTTCTATATCATAAATCAAGAGTGGATAATTATTTATCCACTCTTGCATAATTGTATATACATGTACTTGCCTTAAATCTTTCAGGTGTATATCATGCAGTCATGTAAAACTTTGGGCACCTTTGATCTTACAGTAACTATATTGTACTTATTATATAGGCGGTAGCCTATATGTAGGTTGAGGTTGGTTTTTCAAGATAGCGGCCGTTTTTATGATTTTCAAACACTTAAAACTCTTTTATCTTATGTTGTACAGCCTTATAAATGGCTTTGATGAGCTCTCCTTCACTGAGCAATTCTCCTGGTATCTTTAAAGTGGACTGTAATATAGCGGGAGCATTTCTGGAGAACAGGCCCAAATTCAAATTTCTACAAAATTCTTCAGACTTTTTCTTCTTCTTTCTTTCATCTTTCTTCTATCAACACGGAAATCTTTTAAACCAGGGAACCGCTCGAGTTGGCTTTTACATCATTCCTTTGTGCTTGGGTCAAGGACTGGACAAGTAGTTTCAAAAAGAAGCAAGGACAGAGAACAAAATGGAAGCCAAAATCCAGCTGCAGACACTGTGTGGGTTTGTGGTTTGACGCCATTTTAATTTATGCATACGTGATCAGCATGAAATGATTAACCTAACCACACAATCATAACAGAATGTAATAATAAATTTAAGAAAAAAGAATGGAAACAAGTAAATAAAAAACATTAAAAATGAAAAAGTAGTAGGATTAAATTGGAAAAAAAAAACAAGAGGGTACTTGAAAACTGGTGATGTAAGAAATCCTACACCATTGCATGAAAGACATGGCTTCATGTATAGTTCAGTATCTATCAGGTACTCTGCAAATACAATGCTTTTGGGTAATATTCTTCATGCAGTGGTGTAGGATTTCTTACATCACCAGTTTGCAAGTACCCTCTTGTTTTTTTACTTTTTTCCAATTTAATCCTACTACTTTTCCATTTTTAATGTTTTTTATTTATTTGTAAACCACGGTTTTGAGGTGAGCATCAGTATAATGAAAGACCCAAGCCTAGAGATATTTCCTTGATGCAAAACCAAGGGCAGACATCGAGGGTTAAAGGTCAACATGCTAATACTTTCAAGCTACAATGGTACTATCTCATTATCTTTATTGTGAACTACATATACATGTACCTGTGGTTACGTGTACACCTATTGATCACTTTGATCTTACAGTACCTACAGTACGTGTACATGTCTTTAAAATCTGCAATATCATGGTCATAAGGTTACTTTTATACTCTTACCCTTCTGGTGTCTTTCCTAATTTCATTGAAGGTGAAAATATTTCAGTATCACCACTAACTGGAACATTCATTCTAATCACAAAAAATGAATATACGGTAAAGATACTAACAATGATTATTAATATTTGACACAAAAAATTCTACAAATCCTTGAAAAAAAAATTTTAATTTGTGGATTAAAATTTTGTGGTTTTGTTAGTTACTGTATAGCTTGAAATTTTCGTGGGTATATATTTTCATGGTTTGCTCCTAGTGGGGCAACTCATGGTTTAATTTTCGTGGTTGACAGTTTACATAGCCTGTAAGGGGATGGCAATTCAATGATTTTCTGCATCTAAATTTTGTGGGAAGCCCCACAACCACAAAAACCATGAAAATTTCAAGCTATATGGTATAATTTTAGTGGGGTAGAAAATTCTTTTTAATGAATTTACAAACTTGCAAAACTTTATTTTTTATTTTTTTGCAAAATTTCTAGCTGCACAGAACTGACCCTTTCCCTTCCATCAGTGTATTAACAAGATATTGCAATAATTGTTCTTTACGTTGTGCATCAGAAAATTCATACAATAGACCTAGTCCTCTTGAAGCAACTTCCTGTAATACATCTACAATGCACATATACAAAAATAACATTATACACATATCTATTTCCTTCTTCTTTCATAGCAGAAGTACTACACTGACCGTTAGTTTCAGATAAATAACTCAAAAATACATGTTGAAATCTTGGTAACTGCTCCTAATATATGAGTATAACAATAATATAAAAAAATGACAATAACAAACTAGAAGAACGTAAAACATTTAAAGGAGCCTCAGCAAGCCATAATAATGATGCATGATCTTGATCTATGAGCAAGCTGCAAAGTAGTAACTACAGTAGCTGGATCTGAAGTACATGTAGTTAAAATGCAAAAGTATCTCAATTAAAGCAATTAAAGTTATCTTGCTGATAGCACTAAAGTATGTCAGAAGCAGTCACTGAACAAATCAAACTATGAAGAAGACCGTACATCTGCGCTAGAGAAGAAGAAATGACACCGCATAGCAGAGCAACATGCAAGTTTTTTCATTACATTTTTCATTCTTTTATATCAAGGGCAATAATACTGTAAATCTACCTTTCCAACCTTTTGTTGCTAGAAAGTCTTTGGACATGAGTTTACTGTCTATCTTACTGACAGTTTGTTCATCTAACACGGCCCAAGCTCAAGAGAAATTTCCCACTTGATAGCCGCCATTTTAGTTCACTGTGACAACACAAGTTTTCAATAAAATAGGTTATTAAAAAGTGGAAAATTTTTCATATGCATAAATAGGGATGACGTATGCATGTGTACAAACGGACAGACATACTCGTATTGTCTATATGGGGCTCGCTGAGGCTCGCCCCAATAATTACAATGAATTGTATTATTACCTGAAATGATGGATAAGATTTACAATACTTCAATAATGATAGCGTCCAAATACAAGCAGCCTAATAAAAATTTATCAGCTATAAGTACATTTAAAGTTAATGCAACACATGTCCAGTACCATACATATTCATTTATAATATGATGCTAGTAAAGTTGTTATGGTTAAATTTTGGTGAATTTGACAAAGCAAAAACTTGCTAGTTTCTAATTTGATGGGGCTCTGTAGCAGCATGAAAATTTTGATACTGAAACCTCTTTTAGAGTTAATTCACACAATTTAAACACTCCAAATTACTAGCTAAAACACTATTGATAATAACTGAACAAACACATTAATTCATTAAGCACTGCAGATTATGCTATGTACAATCATTATGTACTGTACCTGTCTTACTCTTGGTGATGAATTATACCCATATTCATCGATGACAATATTTATAGTTTTATTAAATATGTCATCAGAGGGCGTAGGGAGAGGGAGGGATAAAGGAGAAGGTCTGTAATCCCAAGGATTGCGATACAATTCACAATAAACTCCAGCTGCAATACATGAGAGTCCTTCACCAATTGAGAAACTGACATCAACATGTGACTGCTCCCTGTACTGTATTAAGGTCTTCAGAGCTTTATCCTTGTATGGAAATGAAGGATCACCCAATGAGAAAAAACCAATTGTATGCGAACATTTGTCCCGTAACTACATTGTACATGAATATACAAGAAACACAACAGAAAATAGAGTGCAGAAGACAAGTAAGAGAAATAGAGACAAGAGAGTAGAAGAAACAATATCATAAATAACAAAAAAGAAGGAGAGACGTACAGGTAAATCTCTATACAGTCTATTGCTTCATAAATACTAAGATATCACTTACACATGTACGTGTATAATGTACATTTACATTTCATGGACAAATACTTAAGGAAATGTTTCAAACTAGGCACCTGTGGATCAAATTTCATGAAACAAGCTAATTTATTCATTCAGCAAGACGAGACATTTACATGTATGTACAAATGTTAAAGTACAAAATTCCTGCAACCACTAAATTTATTTTTTATTTAATATACCGTATATCTGGTAATTGAGAAAATTTACAGACAGAAAAATTAATGTATTTTTACAATTGCAAAGTGATTCTTGTTCGAAAATTAATATCGTATCCTACAGAAGAACTTTTGTTTGAGAAGGTACCATACTGATTAGACTTTCTGTCATCTGTATGAGAGAAATACTTTAAAAAAGTAGAGCCATTTTATGATGATAGTGATATACATGTATCTTGACAGGATAAGTGGTATTTCAAAAAAAATGGGACACAAAACTTACAAATAAGTAACATTTCATGAACTTCAATCTTGCATTAAGCCATTAAAAATTAAATATTGAAAATTAAATACTGACAAAAATTACCAGATATACATGTATGGTATAAGTACAGTAATTACATGTATGTCATAAACGTTACCACAGTATTTTCATCAACACTGTCTTCCATTCTTTCAACAACTTTATCAAAGATAAACTCTTTAGTCAATGACACTTTGATATCTGATACTAAGTCTGATTTTGAATTTGATTCCAATTCCAATTCTGATACTGAGTCAGGAAAAGGCAATGGTCCCGACCTAACTATCTCTCCAATAGAGTCAATGGCAGTGAAGATAATATCAGAATCAAGACTGTTAAAAAATGACACTACACAATAAAATAATAACAATAATAACAATGACAGTAGCAATTAATAACGTGAACAATAATTCTGTGCCTTGCAGACCACCTTTCTCTCACTTAGCATAAAGGTTAAAGTACTACAAATAACTGGATCGTTACAAATAAAGATACTATTGGCCATCATTCAGGCCACAATCCTCTAGCTGTCTCAGAGGAGCTCATACTAAGTGGCAATCAGTAAATAATCATTGATGTCACACCATTAGACTTTATTACATGCATACATGTATGCTTTAACCCAATTAAATTAATCACAAATTACATGTACATGTTAATTCTATTTTACCAATATCAACATTATTTTGTACATTAATTTCGACCTGCAATGTATCACAATGTACATGTATCCCTATATTGTAACTATGGGTTGTAACAGAAAACAAAAAAAGCAGAAAAAAATGACTTACATATTTTAGATATTATTTTTTCAATAATAATAATGAAATTGCTTGGTAATGTTGAGAGTCTTTTCAAACTTGATGCACAAACTTGACCTAGTACAATGATACCTTTCTGCTGTTGTACATACAACTATTAATAAAAAAATAATTTATTTGTAAGTATAATTGCTAATGGTAATATACACATTTACAGACATAATAATCATAAAATCAATTTACTAACATACTAGATTCATAAGTACAAGTACATGTAGTTATTTAAACAAGGTGCATGGCCTGCAAAGAAGACTGAATGCCAAGTGCAGTTGTGGAGATAAAATACACATACATGTACAAAGCATACTGCCCCATGTACATGTACACAGGGGTTGAAACACTAAGCCAAAACGGGGGTGTTTTTAGACACAAATTTTTATTACTCAGTCAAATAAATGTACATACATGTATATTATATATTAATTTAAAAAATATTTAAATGAAGTCTACAAAATTTGTCATCATAAAAGATTTGTACAAAATGTTGTACATGTACATGTATGCATATGTACAATGTACATACAAGTACAATGTACATACAAGTACAATGTACATTTATTGCTAACAGGAAATTGCGTGTCATCCAGGCTATCCTGTATTAATATTAATAACTCATTATACTCCATTTTAGATGACAAATATCCAATTATTCGAGCAGCTCCTTGCTTAGTGTTTGACCTTGGATAACTAGCCAATTGCTAATAATAAAATTAATAAAAATATTATCAGTAAACATTTGTACTTTGATGTTTTTGATGTCTTTCATAAAAGTTTCTGCAATTGGCTCAGATAATAGAATTAACTGCAATAGTGAATATATACCAACAGTAGCAACATCATAATCTGTAGATATAACAATAAAACAACAGTCACAATTATATGAGTGATCCAATTATTGCAAATTCTTTATCTTGTAAAACTAAGTTACAGTAAAAACTTTCGGACATAAAGAACATGCAGCTTCCTACAACAAATCTACTTTGAAGACATGCCATAGGTCATACGAGATGGAGAAAAGACATTACAAAAAGAGAATCTGCTATGGTTCATTCACCCCATTAATATTCTCCACTTCCAGCGGCATTGGTCCTATTGCCAACATTTTTTATAAAAGACTTGCCTCACTTCTCTCGGATAAATGTCAAAAATCATATAATAATGTTCTCTGTTAGATCCGATGCCATTTATCATTCTCACTTCTAAGATCTTCTATTGTGTACCTGAGAGGCGCCAGGTCATTATATGACAAGCCCATGCACTCTTAACTCTCTGCATGGACCTTGCTCTTGCTGAAGGGCATGTGTCTCATCAACTCAATCTTTTTCTCCCTTCTATATATGTACTGTATGTACATACATGTATGTGTATAATATTACATAGGCGGTAGCCTATATGTAGGATTGAGGTTGATTGTTCAAGATGACGGCTGTTTTTATGATTTTAAAGCACTTATAATTAGATCTTTTATCTTGCGTTGTACAGCCTTATAAATGATTCAGATGAGCTCTCCTTCACCGAGTGATTCTCCTGGTACCTTTAAAGTGGACTGTAATGTAGCAGGAGCATTTGTGGAGAACAGGCCCAAATTCAAATTTCTGCAAAAATTTTTCAGACTTTTTCTTCTTCTTTCAATCTTTCTTCTATCTCCACAATAATCTTTTAAGCCAGAGAACTGCTCAAGTTCGCTTTTACATTGGTCCTTTGTGCTTGGGTCAAGGACTACAAAGGTATAGTTTCAAAAAGAAGAAAAAAGGAAGACAAAATCCAGCTGCAGAGTGCAGACACTGTGTGGATTTGTGGTTTGACGCCATTTTCATTTATGCGTATGTGATCAGCATGAATATAATTCACCTAACCACACAATCATAACAGAATGTAATTTATTACATTAAGAAAAAAGAATAGAAACAAGTAAATAAAGAACATTAAAAATGGAAAAATAGTAGGATTGAATTGGGAAAAAGTAAGGAAACAAGAGGGTACTTGCAAAGTGGTGTGGTAAGACATCCTACACCACTGCATGAAAAATAAAGGCTTCATAGTGCTATCATAGTTGGCTGTGAGGATAACTGCTGTGCTTTTGGGTAACAGTCTTCATGCAGTGGTGTAGGATTTCTTACCACTCCAATTTGCAAGTACTCTCTTGTAACCTTACTTTTTTCAATTCAATCCTATTATTTTTCCATTTTTAATGTTTTTTATTTATCTAAATACATACATGTATGTCCATGTATTCTTAAACATACATTATGTACATTGTATTTTTATTTGTTGTGCATGAAATTGTTACTACTTTTTTGTGTCTTTATTTGACATGTACTATGCTGTGTTAATTTGTTTTCTACAAGTAATATATGCATATTATACCTGATTGTGGCAGCAATGACATTCTTATTAATTCCAAATATTTTTGTAGAACATCATTTTTCAAAAATTCCATAATTGATAAGAAATCAGATACCTTCCTCATAGCCTCCTTATCAATGGGCTGTGTTATATCAATATTACAAATATCAGTTACTGTCCATCCATCGTGTCCACATGAATACAGGAGAGAATGATAGCAGAACAATAGGATGTGCTTCATAGCTAGTGGAGTATAAGGTAGTTTGGTACTGCCAATCACATAACATTGATCACTGGACAGTATTGAATCAACCTACAGTATAACATTGTCCAAGTACAGTTAGGTATTATAGTTACATGTACATGTATAAGCACAGCAATTTCAGTAATTTAGTTACACAAAATGTGTTTCAAAATGTTAAATAAAGAGCCAAGCTTATATTTTCTACGCATACAAGTACATGAAGGCTTCTATTTGAGGGTTTCCCTACACTTGACATACATGTAGGCATATTTCTCCATGAGACAGCTAGGCTTTAATAAAGACTACATACAAGACACAAACACACACACACTGCATCATTACCCTTGAACTAATGTATTGTATAACATTAGCAAATGGAGGAAACTGCGGATTAGATTCAAGCTGTCTTGGGCGAAGTCCATTAAGACCTTCTTCTCTGACCTCCAGCTGTGAATCACCACAAGCAATTAAACTAACATAACGAGAAGGAAAGTGAGAAAATGGAAACAATGAATGAGCACAGAAAGCTGCTGCTTTCCTAGATTGAACCAATTTCTGGAGGAGAGACCGATGAAAACAGAAAATATGACTACACATGTACAATAATTACGTATTTCTTACTCTATTAATATGCGTCAGCAATATTGACTCCAACAATGTTACATTTTTCTCATTAGTTTCATTAACATACACACCACTGACACTATTAATACACTCTTGTATTACTAGTCTATTATCCTTATTGGTCTCCTTTTAAACAAAATAATAAATAAATGAATAAATGTCAGTTAGCTTACTTTCTCCAACTCTTCAAAAAGTCTATACAAATGCTTGGCATCTTTTCTCAAAATATGAGGAGCCTTTCTAATGAATAAAAGAAAAAAAAAGATAATTGCCGTACGGCACATTTTTTCAAGGGCTGTAAATTTTGTGGATTTTTATTTTGCAGATTTAATTTTTGTGAATTTACACCATGTGGCATCTTATACCATATTAATTTGATTTTCGCAACTCTTAAAAAAATTGCAAAATCCAGAAAATTTAAAGCTCTCAAAAAAAGTATCCAACAGTAAATGTAAGTGTGCATAATTTACAAGTAGAGTAAAAGAGAGAGAATGACAGTGATGTATAAATAATTATGTTACATATGATAGGGGATGTTAGAAATAAAAACAATACAATGTATGCAGCATGAGGTTAGTGTATAATACATGTACATGTACTGCATCTTCTTACTTAGATAAACAACTCAATCCACTGAATGCACTCACAATTAATTTATTATCCTAAAATGATAATAATTATAATACTATAAACAATGTAAAAATTAAAGGGCTCAGCTACGTAGATTAGTAGCTGCTGAACAAGCAGATTCTCTACCTTATGTTACTGCTAGAAGAATCCTGACTTGTTTGTTGATCTAAGCCTTGCTACACTGACTTTTAAATAGCCATGAGATAAAAAAGGCTGTCAGTGACAAAGGCGACATACATGTATTTGTTTTTCTTTCATAACCCCCTAATCTTAAAACAGAAGAGGCACAGCCCCTGCAACTTTGAATAAAACTAACTTATACCAGTACAACTAGACCTGCAGTCATCATTTCTTCGTTTTATTTAGAGAAAAAGGCAAAGAAAGCCACTCAAAATCCAACAATAACTTAACTGATGTTCAGCCCTCAAAAAAAATTATGTTCCGCCGCCTATGCTATGTATCATGTTACATGTATCATCTATCTTATAAGTCCTTGGATGGTGTGTTTGCCTTATCTTGTTGGTAGCAAGTAGGAAATTATGACTTCTAATTTCTGTGTGCTGATTGCCATTTTACTTTCTTTCAGCAACTCCTACTTTCAATGAAATATTGAAATTTAGAATTTAGTGCATTGCTAGGCAATAGGCACGTGCAGATATCGAGGAGTCCGCAACTGTCTCCAAAAGTATATAAGATTAAAAATCCACCAAGATTTTAGTGGATTATTGGATTGCTTTATGGATTATTGGATTGCTTTATGGATTATTGGATTATTATTAATAGGAAGAGTGGATAATTATTTAGGGAGAGTGAACTAACCTGCCTATATTCTGTGATACCACAGCGCGTATGTTTACATCCGTTTTTTGCAAGTATACGGAGATAATTCCAGTAATCTTCAAAATTATGGGTGTGGTTAATAAAATGGCGCTTGAAGCATGCAGGCAACTTTAAGACTTACATGTATATCTCCACTCTGAGGATCATGTAGTGCGAGAAACAAGGAGGAGCACACAGGAATATGTTCTTCTAATGGTTGGCTATTTATTATTTGCAGCTTTCTGACTTGGAAGGAATATAAGGACGCAAGAATGCCTACTTGGTGCTAATCACCATGCTATCATTGCTATGTAAACATACGCACTGTGGTATCACAGATTATAGGCACGTTAGACACTCTCCCTAAATAATTATCCACTCTTGTTAATAGTTATTGCACTTAATAACTAGCAGCCACCATGTTATTAAAGTTAATTAACCATTATTTATTTCAACTAACTATTAATTATAGTCAATAAACAACTGTCAGTAAATTTCTGGATATTCTAACTGGAATATTGCTTGGATTTTGGATTATTTGTGAACTATCACTTGGATTATCTGTACTATTGCTGGATTTTTGCAAATTATTAGATTTTTTTGTAGGATTATTGGATTTTCTAGTGGATTTTTTGGATTATTTAGGAAGTGTATGAGATTTTTCTTAGTTGCAGGTCCCTTGGCAGAGGAGACAAGGAACATGTACGTGTATACAGACATACAAATAAATAAACTCTACTCATCTTAGTGGGCTTTGCCCAAATACATGTACAACATACATACATGTACTTGTATAGTCTAGCTATATTTATTTATGGGAGAAGTCCTTCGAAATGAAGTACATCTGTATGGACAAACCATTAATCTAACTACATGTATTTAACCTACAATGTACAGTACATCTACATATACATGCAATCTTTGTGGTGATTGTGCGGCTAGGAGGCAAAGCTATTTAATGTTTTACATTCTTCTAGGGTAATATTATTATACCTTTAAGTCATTGTTATCAATAATCTTGTATAATGCAGTTAACAATAATGGAGCCATTACTGTGAGCCTTGTTGATAAACACCTGGCATCATAAAATGGAGGGAGAGAGATGAAGGGAAAAAGTAGGAAAGTCACTTTAAAAGGCAATAAAATGACTATGTACATGTACATGTACATGTACATGTAGCATGCATACATTCATATAATTTTTTTAAATGGATACGTAACAGACACTACAAATAGAGTATATGTACATACATACATTATACATGCATGCACCGTATTTGCTCGAATAAATGCCCTGCTTAAATAAACGCCCAAGCTAAATATTTTCTAACTATAGATACGCATATTTTACCCAGTATATGTGCCTTAGGATTTAGATTGTGCCGGATAGCCTAACTGTTGGAGTACATGTTTGGAATGCTTGAAGGTTGTGGGTTCTAATCCACTATAGGCTTTCTTGTTTTTTTTACCTGATTTTTTTCCTGTTAAGAAATAAACACCAGGGCATTTAATCGAGCAAATACAGTACATTTGTATGAACATGTACCTAGTACATGTACCTTAAAGAAACTTTTATAATTTAAAGCCCAGTTGCATTCAAATGAACTCTCATTTTGGCTACATGTAAATGTACATTATCAATTTATATTCAATATTGCAGCTAATTAGCCATTTATAGGACACTTAATGTACATATACATAAGTAAATTTACTGTAACAAGAACTACCGTATAAAATGAAATGTTGACAAGGATTTAATATTGGCGGATCGATGGATTTATATAAAAACGCCAAAATAAAATCCGCAAGAAATAATTCCATTCATGCGTGTGACCACACCCTCATTAATTTTAGTTAAAAGCATGGTTAAAAGCAGCTAGCTAACATGGCTTTACTATGTTTCTTTAAGCCAGTGTCTAAACCAGGTGATAAAGAATACAATCTTCCAGAAAAGGTACAGTCTTTCTCGATAATGTTCTCCACGAACCACAACCGCTTAAGTAAAACTCTGCCTAAGGGTGGGGATATAATTAAATTGTCGGAAACCGCCAATATTAAATCTGCCAATAAGCTAGCCATCACAAAACCGCCAAAAAAACTCCCGCCAACAAATCATCTTATACGGTAATGAAGTTAAATTTGCAAGGGTTAATATTAATGGAGGTATTAAAATACAATTTAGAGGTCAGTCAACATACTTATTAATAATAGACAGGATAAATTCCATTGAGAGTAGTTGTAGTTTAGCATTAGAAATGTCACCAAACAAACCATCAAAAACAACCTACACATGTAAAAATTAAAAGATTTATTTATTGGTAAAAAAGCAATAAATAAAAATACAATGTAAAGAAAATTAAGTCACAGTCAAGAACTACATGAATTATTACTGTCATTTAACTACAGTCAAACCTTTCTGAAATAATGTGTAGTGTAAAAGAACCTCTCTATTCTATATAACAGACACCATTTTTGTCCATACACATGTACTGTACAAGTACAAATTAAGCTCCAACAAAAAGCATGCCCCATGCAATAGGCTTTCCAATTAATGCACATCAGAAAATGACAGATTTTGTGGTCTATTCAGCATCGAATAACTGCAAGTTAAGGACATGTCGGTGTCCATTTTAGTACTGTTATTTATAACTAGAGATGTACCGATATGGGTTTTAGCTGATATTCCAATATACATGCAACATAGCCAATACTGGCCGATACCAATACCAATCTGATACTTTACTTCCTACCTTTTAGGCACAGATTTACAGATGTACAATGTGATTTATACACTTCCTAATTTAGTACCTTGACTAATTTTTAAGTAGTCCCAGTTATAGAATCATTTTGATATTTTTATGCTCATAATATCTTAAAAATAATTAATTAACTCTTTATTCTCATGCATATGACCATTGATGTGTAGCTATATCTGCATGCAAAGAAACTGATAACTGATACTATAAAAACAGGCTGATAAGCAAATATCCGATACGCCGATCCGATTATCGGTATATCTCTATTTATAACTAATTATAATTAGTACAAATAGTAAACAAAATGTACAATTGTACTAATTTGGTAATTACATGTACGTACATGAGCTCAAAATCTCATTAATTTTTTGTCAATACATGTACATGTACATCTGCTCGAGTGGAGTGCATTTTGAAAGATACACTATTAAAGGAATTGATGCTTATACAATGCAATGAAAACATCGACATTTAAAGAGTATCTAATTTACCCAAATTTAACATTTTTATTTTATGGTCTTAATATGATTACCTAACCATAATAACAAGAGTGGATAATTATCCCACTGTCTAAAAATAATTATTAACTGAGATATATGAGCCTACAAAGTCAAGAATATTTTGACACTTTGCTTCCTGCAATGTTACTTCCTGTCAGTGGGTGTGGCCAAACGTGACGTCATAGTAGGATCAAAAGCAGATAACTCCATTCCTTTATAGGGGGAAATGATACTTTATTCTCATGCCTTGTAATGTAATAGCACAAATTTTAAAATTGTAATCATTAGCTGCATGGCCTATTCTAAGCATGCAACTGCAAAAAAGGCTCAGAATAGCTAACAAAAAAATTCACCAAAGTGTGGTATCATGATTTTTCTTGCAGTTGCATGCTTATAATAATGCAAGCTAATGATCCCAATTTTAAAATTTGTGCTATTACATAACAAGGCATGAGAATAAAGGATTTAGTGTTGTGTACCAATCTAGTGTTGCACGAATAGGCTTCATTTGCCGATATACTGATAGCTGGTAATCAGTTATCAGTATCTGCCAATGCAAATAGCCGATCCGATATTACTGTATGATATAGTTTCAATTTGTTTTATCAAAAAAAGAAAAACAATAAAACCAAAAACTAGAACTGTAATTTCCATTAATAAGATGAAAGTCTCACTTAATAAACATCAATACTTCAGCTTTCTCAGGAGCAAGCCCGTTCCGTTTCTCATCATATATGTCACCTGATACAGGAAATAAATGTCAGTGGTGCTGAAAGGTAATGCCTTGCCAACTGGGTTAGAAGAGGATATCTATCTTGGTTGTAATACCACCACAGGTACGTATTACCCTGATGAAATGGGATGAGAGGCTCAGACAAATATTTCCCTACTTCAGATTGAGAATCTGACTCAATTGTAGCTCCAACTTCATCTAAAATCTCTGATAGTGTGTCTAAGACATCAGTCCTTGGACATTTTGAAGATGGCTCTTGAATAGCTTCAATACAGTAACACTGCTTTTAGTACTTTGAGATAATTCAGCCACTTTCTCTTCTAAAAATTGTTTGGCAGCAGATCTTTTAATACTGCCACTAAAAATTTGTCTTTAAATCTTGCATCTAAGTAAGTGGCTATAACAAGACGAATACTATTTTCAACTACAGTATATCTTTTATTTAAGGATTTTAACATCTCCATCTTTATTGTGTGTATCCCACTAACATTATCATGGTTCTGTAGGTTTTTCCGAAAAATTCTGATAAAGGGTATGATTAGAGATACTGATGCTGTGTTTGTTGAAATATAATTAGTTAGTTCCTCAATTGGAGAAAGAGCAGATATTAGCTTGTTAACAAGATCTAGTTGGTGAGCTGTCAGTTGTGAGATATCATACTCTGATGTATATGCTGCTAAAGCCATTTTTTTGTTCTTTGATCTTTTGGAGCATATACAGAAAAGAGTTCCAGCGTGTGGGTTCATCTTGTTGGAAACAATGTTCTGGAAGACCAAGATTTTGTTGAATTGCATTTAAACAAGAACAGGCCAAGGGTGAACTTTTAAAGGGTAAGTCCGGTGTATCTTCAGTGAACTTTTTTATTGGCTTAATATGATTGCCTGACAATAATAATAATCATGTATTCATTGTCTAAAAAATTTTTGCACTG